>NW_028092491.1:0-89025 GCF_014824575.4 Sturnira hondurensis | reverse complement strand
AGCAAAGGCACATAGCAGTTCATTAAGGGTAGGAAAGAGTGTATCCCTCAAGTCACAGAACAGAATCTTCTAATTTTAAATAGGTTCACTTAATTTCCCCCAAGTGCATTTGATGTCATAAGTAATCTCAGATTTCTGCTTCAGAACTGTTCAGGAATAGTTACATGGCTGAACTGAAGATGCTTTAGTGCTAGTGGTCGCGGCTTTGCCTCTTGCTTAAAATGAACGAAATCGCTGGAGCAATAGAAAACAGAAGGTTCAGGCATCCATCAGGCAGGACATAGGTGGACATAGAGAAAGGTTATTTTTTTCAAATTCCAGGAGCAGTAAGGGTGTACAAGTTGAAACATTTAGGGACATCAGCGGAGGATTATGGAGAGGAGAGAAAGGGCTCTGAAATCTGAAGAGAACATTTCTTAAATACTCTAAAAGGACACAATTAGCAAGCTAGAGAAAAAATCTTTATTGCTTAACTAAAGACTACACTGGATTTAAGGAACATAACTAGGAGAGTAGTTTGAATGTGGTTGTAATCTATTCTTTTGATTTTTAATAATTATATTTACTAGAAAAGATATGTGCAAATATGACTGATATGACATATAGGTATGTATAAATGCATCTAAAATGCACTGCTTGCAACATAATTAGAAATTAGTACTTATGACAATATCACTGCAAATTTTTCATTTAGGGTCGAATATTATATGGACTTTAAAGTTGAGACAGAAATTTCTATTGTTTTTGGAACAACTGATGCTAGCATCAGGTGGCTGAGAAAATGAGTGAGAAAGAAAGAGTGGACAGTGGGGAGCCAGGAGGCCAAATTCCAAAGGCCACAGCCCAACGGGGTGGCCTAAAATCCACAGTCCATGGCAGGGAGATGTACTGGGCAATCTGGTGCAGCTCCAATGTATTAAAATACATGGCTATGAAAAAATGAAAGGCCTTGGAATCTTCTAGGAAAAATATGAACAGAATCAACTGCTTCCTATAGGAGTGCATGAACTTTAATTTTTTTTCAAAGTGAGTATGGAGATTGGGAAGGACTGGGACAGTGATATGGCTATTCATGGAAGATTTTCATTAGTTTTTGATTTTTAGTGTAAGATTCTATGTATGTTAGCATGTTAGTTCCATTAATATAAATTAATCCTACTGGAGATAATAAAACTATAGTCAGAACCCATTTCCTTTGTTTTTAACTTTTCAGATACAAGATAATATGCTGTTGTGGGTTTGAAACTTGATTGTTTTTGGTTTAGAGAATGATGCTCAACCCACAGAGCTATACCAGTCAGGGCTTAATCTTGATCCTTAAGGTTAACTCTACATACTGAAAGTAAGTCTACCATATATTCTATTCTAGAACATAAAATTACATTAGAATGTCTGGGCAAAGAAACAATTAATACAAATTTTTATTTTCTCACTTAACATATTGTAAACATGCCTCACTATCTTTGTCCTCCTATTATTTAGTATTTACAACATCTTAAATTTTAGTAATCTAAATTGCCTTGACATCATCCTATTATTGAACACTTTATATATTTCTAAATTTTTATTATTATAAAAGACATGCATAATCTTCAGTTATAAAACTTACATTACCTCATTTCGCCTTTAGAAAAATTTTTAAGAATGGATTCTAAAAAATGGAATAGAAACATATTTACAATCCTAAAAATATTTGTTGAAACATTTCTGAATAGATTACATGAAATAAACTAGTTTGATTGCAATTTTAGAATTAATATATAAGCTCTGACCAATGTAAAGTATTGAATAATTTATCTCCTCCTGACTTGTGCCTGGCCTCCTTCTAAAGTCTTCAACAAATTTCTAATTCTCTGTTCTCCTTTACAACAGAAGCATGTAATCAACTTTTCACATGGATGCACCAACTGGTCAATGACTATAATACAATGGCATTACAAACTGGTCCCAGGTGAATTTTTCTTTTTCTCATCATTGCAGATCTTATATGGTTCCTCTGTGGGCATTTAGCATTTTCTTGGAACTCATGCAAAACCAGAGCTTTGTAACTGAGTTTGTCTTCTTGGGGCTTTCACAGAATTCAAAAGCTCAGAAAATATTATTTGTTATATTTTTGTCCAGGTACATGGCAACTGTTGGGGGCAACTTGCTAATTGTGGTGGCAATCAGCAGTAGCTCAGTACTCCTGAGTTCCCCCATGTACTTCTTCTTGGCTTTCTTGTCCCTCCTGGATGCCTGCCTTTGTACCCTCACCGTCCCGAAGATGATCGTGGACTCTCTGTCTGAGAGGAAGACCATCTCCTTTGAGGGCTGCATGATCCAGCTCTTTGGTGGACACTTGTTTGCTGGAGCGGAGGTGATTGTCCTCACAGTCATGGCCTATGACCGCTATGTGGCCATCTGCAAGCCCTTGCATTACTCTTCTGTCCTGAACTGGAGGCTCTGTGGCATTCTGATGGGGGTGGCCTGGACAGGCGGCTTCCTGCATTCCACAATACAAATTCTCTTTGTTTTACAGCTGCCCTTCTGTGGCCCCAATGTCATCGATAATTTTGTGTGTGAGCTGTACCAAGTACTAGACCTGGCTTGTACTGACACTCATGTATTTGGCTTTTTTGTTGAGGCCAACAGTGGGTTAATGTGCATCATGATCTTCTCTTTGTTTCTTGGTTCCTATGGCATCATCTTGTGCTCTCTGAGAACTCACAGTATTGAAGGGAAGCAGAATGCTCTCTCCACTTGTGGATCTCACATTGCTGTTGTGGTTTTGTTCTTTGTTCCCTGTATATTCATGTATGCTCAACCTCCATCCACTTTCTCCTTTGACAAAATGGTGACAATATTTTACACCATCCTAACGCCCCTGCTCAATCCTTTGATTTACACCATCAGGAATAGGGAAGTGAGAAATGCCATGAGGAATGTGTGGAGCAGAATAATGGTAGTTTGTAATGAAAGATGAGTTTGATTTGATGGAGTCTACACTCAGTGTGTGTTCTAAGACACGATGCAGCTGCTGAACATAGTTCCTGCACAAAAAAGTTAGAGTGATCCAGATTCCCTAAGTCTTGCTTGGCTTCAGCACTCTCAAAGCATCTCTGCTTCCCATGGGGACAATGAAACATAGATGGCATTGAGTCAGATTGTCAGAAGTTTCTGTCTTGCAGGACCCCTCACTTGAAGAAATTTAGGGTCAGGATACGATAGGGCTGTTCTTCCTCCACACCTGGGTTTTCAAGTATCCTTGTGCATCATTGATAACTGCACCCTCTTTCTGGTTTTTAGACAGTGATATTGCAGTAAGTCCTAGAGACAGAAATTGAGTTCTGTGATGAAATCTTGCATGAAATTATCCTCGCTAATATTTTCTTTTGCCCCCTTTTCTCTCTGTCTGTATCCTACATTCTTATTCTCCTTTTTTTGGTCCCGCTGACTTTCACTCTCTTTTCTCTCTTATACTCACTTCACTCATTCTCTACTCTTGCCTCTTCCACACTCTTATTCATTGTGGTATCCATTTTCTGCTTTGATGTTTGCTTCACCATGTAGTATACAGATCCTGATTCTGCAATTAGACTAGAAAATTAAGATAACAATTTGTGTCTTTCTTGGAGGGCTCAGGATGTCTGTTTTCTAGGATCTACATGATCCTAGAAAGTCTTCATAAAATATACATGAAATTGGTGTGCAGTTTTATATGACATGGATGGTGAATGCCAGAAAGAGGTGCTATTTGGTAGTACCACACTCCAATTTTAACCTAAGTGTACTTGGAAAAACTTCCTTCTTTCCTTCCTTCTTTCCTTCCTTCCTTCCTTCCTTCCTTCCTTCCTTCCTTCCTTCCTTCCTTCCTCCCTTCCTTCCTCCTTTTTTCCTTTCTTCTTCCTTTGCTATTTATTTATTTGTTATTGTTGTCCACAAACAATTATCTTCATTTCCCTCCACCACCACTCCCCCTCACCCCAGACATCGCCACTACCTAGTTTTGATTTTACCCCTCTTTGGTTTTGTCCATGAGTACTTTGTAAATGTTCCTGACAACCCTCTTTCCCTTCCCCCATTATCTTCTTCCACCTCTCCACTGGTTACTGCCAGTGTGTTCTTAAGTAAAAAATGTCTGGTGATGTTTTGTTTTCTTGCTTGTTTGTTTTCTTGGTTTCCCTGTAAATGATTGGATGAAAAAACTATGATACATTTACATGATGAAAACCTAAGCAGCAGAAGGAAAGTAAGAGTCCTAACCTTTGCCCCAAAATGAGTGGAACTGGAGAGCATTATGCTAAGTGAAATAAACCAGGCAGTGAAAGAGAAATACCACATGATTTTACCTGTAAATGGAAAACATTTCTGTATGTCAGGTCAAAGTTTCCACATTGAAAGGACTTGGTAAATGGGCACACTTACCCTGTAAAAGAATGTCAGGTCAAATGTAATAACAATAGTGAAAATTGTTTGAATAATGAGATTTTACAACAAGAATAATATATAATCCATGACAGTGTCATCCAGTTAAAATAACACACCGTAATATAAGCAAATAGGTGATAGAAGCTTTAGTCTATCTGGGAGAAAAGGGGAGATTTATAGTATCAAATATACTAGACCTGGATCAAAATTTCTACAGGTATAAGTGAGAATGAGAGAAAGGAAAATTGCAATCTCCGCTACTGTGATGTACCCCCAGATCAGGGAGTTAGGAAAGTGCAAGAGTGTTAGGAAACATGAATCAGTTCAGTGGTAAAACCCCTGAAAATACTTGTCTGGTGCAATGTATACATCTTGCCAGGAGCTAAGTTCGTGTCTTTTGTCCCCAATACTGCTCTTTACTTATTGCAAATAAAACAAAGTAGAATTATCTGATCTGGCTTTCATGGTTGTCCTACATCTGTCCATAATTTTATCTATTACTGCTTTTTGATGAATGACAGCAGTGTTTAGGAAGATCATCTCTATGTTTGATCTCCGTTATTGTTAAAAGCAATAATTGTCGTCCTTCCAATTCTTTACCTTACAACACTGTCAGGGAACTTTCTCATTGTAGTGACTATTAAAAACAACAAGAACCTTGCACGTCCCATGTACTTCTTCCTGTTCTATCTGTCTTTGGCTGATATCTGCCTCTGTAGAACCACAGCCCCAAGATTGATGGTGAATGCCCTTTCTCAGAAGAAGACCACTTCCTACAATGAGTACATGACTCAAATTTTCACAGTCCACTTCTTTGGGTGCATCGAGATCTTTGTGCTCATCCCCATGACCTTTCATTGCAATATTGCCATTTGCAAGTCCTTGCAATACTCAGTCATCATGAGCCAGAGAATCTGGTGTTTTGGTTATTCTGGCCTGGGTGAGATCCTGTATGCACTCTTCAGCACAGATTTTCCTAGCTTTGCAATGGCCGTTTTGTGACCCCAATATGATTGACCACTATTCTTGTGACTTGCAGACCTTGTTGAAACTTGCCTGCATGGTCACATATGTGATAAAGTTGCTAGTTGTCTCTAATAATGGGGCCATTTGGAGTTTTATAATCCTGGTTATCTCCTATGTTGTCACCTTTTACTCTCTGAGAAACCACAACATGGAAGGGAAGTGAAAAGCCCTTTCCACATGCACATTCCACTCTATTATGTTTTTCATATTTTTGGTGCATCTGAATTCATATATACACACCCAACAACGTTTCCAGTAGAGAAGATGGTGGCTGTATTTAATACAATTGGGACATCCTTGCTCAACACTGTGATCTATACATTGACGAATTCAGAGGTTAAAAATGCCATGAAAAGGTTATGGTGTAACAGAGTATGACTTCAATTAATAAATACTACATGGGGACTCCAATGTATATTTCCTTAATATATTAGTTTTGTTTCACAGGCAGGAAAGGTAAAATATTCTTTTGGGGAAATAAACAAGAAATCTGAGAGGATTGCATTAGAATATGGTTATTACTTAAAGTCCATAATCATTTTGAACAACCTGGGATGACCCTTGCTTGAATTCGACCAACAGTTGGTCATACTTCCTAGGTAATTTACCTTCCTATACCAATATTTCTTAGGAAAGAAAAGTACTGACAAATCGCAGAACAAGTTTATGTGCATGCATGTTTGTATATGGAACAATTTTCCCTTACATTTTTTAAACCTTTTATTTTTTTAATTATTTTTAATATTCTTTATTGATTATACCATTACAGTTGTTCTATTCCCCCCATTCATTCCCTGCGACCCGCACATTCCCTCCCTCACTATTCTCCCCCCCTTAGTTTATAACCACGTGTCTCAATTTCTTTAGATTCTATATTTCCCCCACTATTCTCGCCCGCCCCCTATCTATTTTCTACCTACAATCTATGCTATTTTCTGTGCCTTCTCCCCCCTTCTCCTCCTCCCACCCCCCTGTTTCTAACCCTCCATGTGTTCTTCATTTCTATGGTTCCACTCCTGATCTAGCTGTCCTCTTGGTTTGCTTTTGTTTTAGGTGTGGTTGTTAATAACTGTGTGTTTGCTGTCCTTTCACTGTTCATATTTTTCATCATCTCTTTCTTATATAAGTCCCTTTAGCATTTCATATAATAAGGGCTTGGTGATGATGAACTCCTTGAACTTGACCTTATCTGAGAAGCACTTTATCTGTCCTTCCATTCTAAATGAAAGTTTTGCTGGATAAAGCAATCTTGGCTGTAGGTCTTTGGATTTCATGACTTGGAATACTTCTTTCCAGCCCCTTCTTGCCTGTAAGGTCTCTTTTGAGAAATCCGCTGACAGTCTGATGGGTACTCCTTTGTAGGTGACTGTCCCCTTATCCCTTGATGCTTCTAGGATTCTCTCCTTCATTTTGGTCTTGGCTAATGTAATTATGATGTGCCTTGGTGTGTTCCTTCTTGGGTCCAACTTCTTTGGCACTCTCTGAGCTTCCTGGATTTCCTGGAAGTCTATTACCTTTGCCAGACTGGGGAAGTTCTCCTTTATTATTTGTTCAAATACATTTTCCACTCGTGGCTGTTTCTTTCCCCCTTCTGGTACCGTATAATCCGGATGTTGGAACGATTAAAGATGTCCTGGAGGTTCCTAAGCCTGCCCTCATTGTTTTGAATTCTCATTTCTTCATTCCTTTCTGGTCGGATGTTTCGTTCTTCCTTCTGGCCCATTCCATTGATTTGAGTCCCAGTTTCCTTTCCATCGCTATTGGTTTCCTGGACATCTCCCTTCATTTCAATTAGTTTAGCCTTCATATGTTCCACTAATTTGTGGCTATAATCAACCAATTCTGTGAGCATCGTGATAAATAGTGTCTTAAATTGGGCTTCTGAGAGGCTGGCAATCTGTCCGTCGCTTTGAGTTATTGGCTCTGGGAATTTGAGTTCTTCTTGCACCATCTTTTGGGCTGTTCCTGCCTGTTCCACAGCAGGATCGGAGCCCTAAAGTGTTCACTAGAGCAGGGCAACTCAGTCGCTGGGGTGTGATGTTGTATGTGGGGGAGGGGTCAAAGAGGGACAATGGCTTCGCTCTGCTGCCTGCTGCCGGGACCCCCACCAGCACCGCAGCCACCACCGTCACCAGGCCCACGTGTTTCGTTCCACTGCACTCGAGTGTGCCATCGCTGTCAGCCCTCCACCACTGGGTTCGCCCCTTGGGGCCTGCGTGGTCCATCTCACTGTCCGCGAATGTGTGACCTTGGTCAGTCTGCCCCACACCCCGACTGGTTACTGTTTCCAGGCTGCCTGAGCGCCTAGGTCGGGGGATCTGTGCTGCCCAACCCAGCTCCCCTGCTGGCTCTGTCTCTCTTACCGTCCCCATTGAACGGTTCGTAGTTGTCGGACTTCCGTATTATTCCATTTTCTGGTCTTTGGGTGTGTCCTAGTTCTCCAAAACATTTGTTGTATTCAAACTTGGTTGTGGGAGAAGGCACAGTGTTTCCACCTATGCCTCCATCTTGGCGGAAGTCCTCCCTTACATTTTACTCTCATCCTGATGACTGCAGTGATCAGAGCTAATCCCTAGGGCCTGGATACTTACAGCGTCAAGGTTACCACCTTCAGAAGGTGATGATTAGACAAGATGTTCTGAGAAATTACTCCTCTGGAAATCTGTGCCTGAGCCTCCTTCAGTGGGGGTGTCTACACTGATAAACTCTGCAACTGCGATCAAAGCTAGAAGCATCCGTGAAAACCTACAAAGCTGAATTGTGGTTGTTTTTTCTGTGTTCGCATTTTGGAAGAGATGTTAGTATTTCCATTATAGACATAATAAAGTCCATTATCTTTATTTTTCATATGCAGAGGGAAACCAAAGTGAAAATCATAGAAGAAATAAGGAGACATTCTCTCTGAGTCATGACTAAATTGTTCATTAATATTTGAAAGTAAATGTTCATATATTAGCAATGAATCCGAATCCATGACTGATTTGTAAACAGAAACATTATGCTGATTGGATGTGACAGTAATCTCACATCCTATGCTATCATATTTCTGATGGGAAGAAATGTCAGGAATGACCCTGAAATGGCATTGAGCTCTTCAGCTTCTCAAATGCTGAGGTTTAGGCTGATAAATCATCTGGACTGATACATCATTTGGGATGCATATTAAAGCTGAAGATGAACTTCACAGGAGGATTTTAAAAAATCTACAAGGTATTTATATTTGAGAAACACTTTTTCACACACTGAAATAGTGACATTAAATGCCATGTATATAAACAATGGTGCTGTGCTGGTGCTCTGAATTCCAGGAAGGTGAGGAGAGGGATGCCAAGAAGGTATTTTGTGTAAAGGCAGAGAGTTGGCATGAACTCAATATTGGGGAGAAAGAAAAAGGGCTCAGACATAGTTCATGCCAGGGCAGCCCATTGGACCTAGAAATGCCATTCAAGGTGGCTGATGTTGTATCTTCAGATAATTCACCATGTTGAGGGAATTGTGTCTGCAAGTAGGAGCCATTTTCTGTAGCTCAATAGTAAGATTCATCACCAAAGCTTCTTGCCAAAAAATCTTGGGTTGCTACGAGAATATATCACTGGAGAGTTGATAAAAAAAGGGCCTGTTAGTGTTGAAGTAGTTTTGGCACCAAGCATTCTAAATAATTAAAGCATTGCATCAGTCTTTGAGACCATGAATCCATGTTGGGAGGAGATAGTGACCACAGTTGGCCATGTACAACAGGGAATCTACTTTTCCTTCCCTGGTTTGTGAGCCAAAGGCTGGGCTGGAGTCCAGGCATCTGTAATTAAGGCTGGTCTAAACAATACATAACCATCATTGCCTCAGTATAGCACATGACCCCAATGAATAACACCTCAGAGAGACACTTGGCATATGTGTGTAAAAGTCTATACCTCAGGTAACAAGTCACATTAGATTTAAAAAAAATGACGGTTTAGTTTTTAGAAGGCATTTTTATGTTTAAGAGTAATGTTGAATGGAAGGTACAGAGAATTCCTATATACCTTGTGTATACATAGCTTCATATACACATGCACAGCTTCCTCCCATTATCAATATCTCCTACCAGAGCAGTATATTTGTTACCCTTGGTGTACCTACATCTGCACATCATAATAACCCAAGTCCATGCTTTATCTTAGGGTTCTCTCATGGTGTTGTGCATTTTGTGAGTTTAAACAAATGTGTAAAGAAATGAATCCATTATTATAGTAATCTAAGAGTAGTTTCACTGTCCTTAAAATCTTCTGTTCTCACTTATTCCTCTACTCACCCTATCCTGCCAATCTTCATATTGAATTATTAAATTGCAATACAAGATTAACGTAAATCTACATTTTGATGCCACCTTTTTGAGGCCTTCACTTTTAAGGGGTTTCTTGTAGGCTAAAGGACATGCAGGCTCAACATTCTGGAGGTTCATCGACTTTTGGAGATCTGCAACAAATCACTAAAAGAGTAGAGGCGATGCATCTCATGATGATTTTCCAAACAGAAAATCCTGTTTCACTTGGGTAGTCTTTTGAGCCAGGCTTAATTCTGGGGAGCACAGAACTTTATGATATCATCCAGTACTCTGAGGTCCTTTATTTTCATTCTTCTCTGAACATCCACAAGTTACCTTTAATTATTATAGGTATATAGACTTAGATGGATACATTTCCATAAATATGTTTCTTATTAATAGAAGCATAATCATATAACTCAGATTTCAATTTCTAGATCATATATTTTAATGATACTTAACAGAAAAGGAATGTCTGCTTCAAAGTCTCTCTTCCCTTCACCAGCCTATTTTCGCGTTCATTTTTTTCTCAAATACAATACAGAAAAGTTGGGTAAGAATGGACCCTCAGGTTGCAGGCACCACACTAACTTCTCTGGGTTATACTTGATACTAAATGAGAAGAAGTAGGAAAGCTTTTGTCTTCTAATGCTGGAGAGTTGTTTTAGGGCCCTGGATAGGGGCAAAGTAGTTTCTTGGGGATCTGCTTCCTCTTCTACCAAAGACACTTCTATTTCTTCTCCCTATTTTTCTTTAACACCTTCAATCATCCTTTGCATTGGGGTCCTATCACCTGGTATGTTTGTTCATCCCAAGGCACCACAAACCTCCAAAACCTGTTTGCATTTGGTTACAGAGAAAGAGGTGGGTTAACTTACTCTTCTGAAGGATAAACAGATAAACCCAAGTTAAGATTCCTACAACATGTGGGATGCTTTTGATCAGTGAAGGAAATAAATTTTTAGGGAATGTCACTCTCCAGGGTGCTAATATTGTATGTCATTATGTCTTAAAATATTCCCTTATGATTTCTGAAAGAGATTTTACCCCTTGTATGTCATGGAGGGCTGCTTTTAAAAAGGGATAAAAATACTTGGCACCAAGTTAGAGTGTTCTCACAGGTAAGTGACAGATTTCTACCTTTGAACTCAGAAATGCACCTATTTTAAGTAGGTTCACTTAATTTTCCCCAAGTGCATTTGATGTGATGAGTAGCCTCAGATTTCTACTTCAGAACTGGTCAGGAATAGTTACATGGCTGAACTGAAAATGGTGTAGTAGTATTGGTTGTGGATTTGCCTCTTTCTTAAAATGAACTAAATCTCTAGGGCAATAGGAAAAAAAGAAGGTTGAGGCAACCATCAGGCAGGGCATATGTGGACATAGAAAAAGGTTATTTTTTTTTTCAAATTCCAGAAACAGTAAGGGTGTACAAATGAGACATTTAGGGACATCAGCAGAGGATTATAGAGAGGAAAGAAAGGACTCTGGGATCTGAAGAGTCATTTTCCAGATACTCAAAAAAAAAACATATTTAGCTAGATAGAGCATAAATCTTTTATTGCTAAAGTAAAGAATACACTGGATTTAAAAAAATTTAAGTAGAAGAGTAATTTGAATGGGTTTTTAATTTATTCTTTTAATATTAATTATTGTATTTCCTAGAAGAATACATTCAATTTGACTGATATATAGAAATAGGTACATATAAATGCATGTAAAACTCATTGTTTGAAATATGATTATAAGGTAGTACTTATGACAACCTTATTACTGATATTTCATATAGTTTTGATTATTATATATATTTCAAAGTTGAAACAGGAATTTCTATTATTTTTTGTAACAAATGATGCGAGCATTAGGTTGGTGAGAAAATGAATGAGAAAGAAATAGTGGGCACTGGGGAGAGTGGGGAGGCCAAATTCCCAAGGCTACAGCCCCATGAGGTGGCCTAAAGCCCAGAATCCATGCCTGGGAGGGGTCCTGTACAATCTGGTGTAGCTCCAGTGTATTAAAACACATGGCTGTGAAGAAAGGAAAGACCTTGAAATCTTCTAGGAAAAATACAAACAGAATCAGCTGCTTCCTATAGAAGTGCATGGACTTAAAATGGATTTCAAAGTGAGTATGGAGATTGGGATGGGCTGGGCCAATGATATGGCTATTCATGGAGGCTTTGCTTTTTTTTATGATTTTACTGTATGATTTTATGTATGTTAGCATGTTAGTTCCCCTAATATAAATTAAGCCTGCTGGAGACAATAAAATTATAGTCAAAACCCATCTGCTTTGTTTTTAACTGTTCAGGTAGAGGATAATATGGTGTTGCGGGTTTTAAAGTTTGATTCTTTTCAGTTTGCGGGATGACGCTCAACCCACAGAGCTACACCAGTGTCGGCTTAGGCTTGATCCTTAATGTTAAATCTATATACTGAAAGTAAGTCTATGGTATGTTCTCTTCTAGATTTTAAAGTTATATTAGAATGTGCAAAGGAGCAGAATTATTACACGTTTTTATTTTCTCACTTAACATATTGTACACAAGGCTCACCATATGTCCTCCTATTTTTTAGCATTCACAGCATCTTAATTTTAGTAATCTGATTTGCATAATCATGTCCCTATTATTGAACATTTTGTATACTTCTAAATTTTTATTGTTATAAAAGACATGCATCATCGTCAGTTACAGGACTTATATTATCTCATTTTACCTTTAGAAAATTTTTTAGGATTGGATTCCAAAAAAAGGAATAGAAACATGTTTGTGCCACGTCCAGAGCTAACCAGGTCGGCTGACACAGTCATGGCTTGGGGACAAAGGCTTCACAGAAGCATTATCTAACCATGTCGGTTGACACAGTCACGACTTGGAGATGACGGCTTCACAGAAGCGTTTTCCAACAGGACGGACGTGGCATTAATGGACATATGGTGTTGCTTTTATTCTTACTGTTTCTTAGTATTCTAACCTTTACATTTCTGATAATTTGGAATCTCCTAGAATTAATGACCACTCTCAGAGAAAAAACAACAGTTGGCTCAAGTCCTAAGCAATATCACCCTGGCTGAATTAAGGCATCGTACTTTACTTATTTGTTCCTGAGAAAGCCACCCAAGAAAGAACAGTTCAGGGAAAAATATGTATTCCCACGGAACTGCCTCATAGAATAGCAAAAACCCCTTTAGAAAATAGCCCCTGATTGTTAAAGAGTTGTTAGAGTAACAGCCCCTCCTTTACCTTGAATAGGAATATATATCATTTAGAATTAGACAGGCATAAAAACAGAAGAAGCTGGTTAGCTATTACTAACTAAGCACTTAGAAACAACTACCAAGGAGTCAGAGTCCTCAGTATACAAAAAACATTTTAGACAGCAAGATAGATAGCTAAGTTAGATATTACCAAGGCTTATTATGAATTTCCTAAACTCTGCTCGGTCTAAGCGTACCTGTTGCCAATGACAATTTCTGAGAACTTTATTAAACAATAAGACATTCAAACTGTATACATAGAACTATTTCAAATTGTCTGATTAATGGTTTTCCTGGTCAAAATAATTTTTGTTTAACATAACTGAAACTATGGAAACTTTCGTACTTTTCCTGGTTACTGTTGTATTGATTTTTTTCTGCTTAACTGATCATGCTATACTCCTGTAAATGTTAATCTATGCCAAAAATGAGAAAATAAAAAATCAGCTTGTACTTGCAATAAACTGAACAGTGCTTCACCTGCCTTTGAGCTGTGTAGTTGCCTGTTACCCAGCGCCGACGCCTACTCTCACCTGAGGACCCTTAGATGGGCTGCGGCTGGACCGCGGCATGTTTGCAATCCTTAAAATATCTGTTAAAACACTTCTGAAAGGATTACATGAAATGAAGGAGTTTGATTGCAATTTAAGAATTAATATGAATTTCCCCCTTTTATTGAATTGATTGGGGTGACACTGGCTAACAAAATGATACAATTTTCAGGTGCACAATTCAACAACAGGTCATGTGTACATCGTATTGTGTGTTCAGCACCCCAAGTCTAGTTTCTGTCTTTCACCATTTATTCCCCCATACCTTCCTTCATCACCCCCTGCCCCCCACAAACCCTCCCTCTCCTTTGCAATCACCACATTGTTGTTAGTGGCCATGAGTGTTCTGTCTTTTCTTTTTCTGTATTGCTCATTCTCCTCACTTCTCTCCCTCAGCAGCCTTCACCTCCAACAGCTGTCAGCCTGTGGTATCTATGAGTCTGTCTCTATTTTGTTTGTTCCTTAATTTTGTTTATTACATTCCATGTATGAGTGAAATCATATTGTATGTCTTTCTCTGAGTGGCTTACTTCACTCAGAATAATGCTCTTCAGGTCCATCCATACTGTTGCAGATTAAGCTTTTCTTCTTTTTTTAAAGCCCAGCAGTATTCCATTGTGTAAATGTGCCTTTAGTGAGGGTGAGGATATGAAGAAAAAGGAACCCTGGTGCACTGTTGGTGGGAATGCAGATTGGTGCAAGCCCTATGGAAAACAGGATGGAGATACTTCAAAAAATTAGTAATGGCTATTGCTTTATGACTCAGTGATTCTACTTCTAGGAATTTATCTGAACTTACCCAAAACACTAATTTGAAAGAACATATACCCAGTCTGTTCATTGCTGAAAGCTGATAACTGCTGGATCATACATTGGTATAATTTACTTTTTAACAAATGGTCATTGACGGATCCAATGAACTTCTAGCATTTGCTTTATACTCTAGATTTCTCGGGGACAATTTGTAGCTGAATATGATGTTCACAATACAGCTTTGTTTAAGAATGTCTAGTACATTGAGAATGTAATGGAAATGGTTATTTTTAAGTAAGCATTAAGAAAAATTTTATCATAAAAATCACATATTTATTGCATATTTTTCTCATTAGCTCTGAATGATTTTCACAAAGATCAGATTATTTTTAATTCTCACAGCAAGCCTCATTATAATTTCATTTACCGCTTTAACAAACAGATTATATGTATATGTACACACACATTTGGGAAATAAATTTCTGTTGTATGTGCTGGTGAGGGCATAATCATTCTTCAAAACTGATGTGTAGCTATGGAAAATAGTCAATAGTTGGAATACTTATCTGGATAACTCATGGGTAATGTGGCTGTCCTGCTAAGTGAGGGAATAGTTACTACAATTGGCCATGGTGCTTTCCTTACCCAAATTTTGCATTTTGCCAATTGGACACTCACCTTAATCCTGTGGGATGGGCTGGTAGGTTATACATGAACATACTTAGTTGGCAATAAAGTCGCATAAATGACCTGTTGTACAATATCAGATTGGGCTGCATAGCATAAATAATTAGTAAATATGTAAATAAGTCTCAAGAGTCTAGCCAAACTCAATGTATTATTTCTATTCCTTACCTATGTGGTTGTTGCAAACTTGTATTACTTTCTGGATCTATAATATTACTTGCTCTGTGTCATCAGGGGCCTCCTTCAAGCATGAGCAAAGGACTCAGAAGACTTTGATTTCCACAGGTGCATGAAGACAGCAGAAGGGCCAGCTCTGCTCCTTTGTTTCTTGATGCCTTAGGAATACTTAAGTATTGTTGCTGGGAGTCTGTGTTTAAATTCCAGACCCAGCATGTGACTTGATATTTTCTCTTTCAGCATGGATTGTCTTCCAGGAAAATAAGGATAATAAGATCTAACATGGACTGTTTCCTAGGACTATTTCTTGAACAGCTACTTTCTTTACATTAGTTCACTTGGTCATGCTGACAATACCCTTAAGTAGGTAGGTATTATAATTTTTCATACACACCCATTCTTATTTTAAATGATGAATGAAGAAAGAACCCAACTCAGCATGTGCATACTTGATATATGTTAGTGTAGAGCTAGGCACCTTTCCATACAGCTTTCTTCTTTTATAGGGAATGAATGAATTCATCTTTTTAGTTTTTGTTTTTAATGGATTATTGGGGTGACATTGTTTAATAAAATTACATAGAGATTAAGTGTACAATTCTATAGTACATCACCTGTTTATTGTATTGTGTTCACGATCCTAAGTCAAGCCTCCTTCTACCACCATTTATTCACCCTTTAACCTCTTCTACATACCCCTGTGCCTACCTTTCCTTCCCTCTGGTAATCACCACACTATTGTCTGTGTCCATGAGTTGTTTTTCTTAATTTTTTCGCCTTTTCACCCATCCCCTAACCACCTTCCCTTTGATAGCTGTCAGTCTGATTTCTGTATTCATCTTAAAGTCTCAATTCAGTTCAGAAGTAACAAATTTGGATGAGTAACAATGAAGTTTAAATGACTCTTATATAGGATACATGGTCAACAACTAAGGGTGGAAATGGACAGGAAGGGGGGAGCATGGGGTGTGGGATGGCATGGGAGTAATAGACATTAAACTGTACTTGAAAGATAATTAAATAAATTAAAAATTAAATGACTCTAAAACTGGGGATTATTTCTTCTTCTCTTTGTAGATAAGGTCATCTCATGATCCGTGACGGCATGTGAGTCACCCCATTCCCATTCCATACTGATGGCAGCAGTGACCAGTAAAGTATAAGTTCTCTGTCCTCAATGTGGATGTGACTTCAGAATCCTCCTCAATAATTCACTCCAGGAAAAGTGATCTGCTTTTGCAGTGGAGATGGAAACTCTGTCTCTTCCCTAGTGTATATGAATACTTTTCCTACATATTAGCTCTGGCCACTTTTAAGTATTGAATAATTTATCTTCTCCTGACTTCTGCCAGGCCTCCCAGTAAAGTCTTCAGGAAATTTCTAATTATCTGTTCTCATTTACAACAGAAGCCTGTAATCAGATTTTCATGCGGTTGCACCAACTAGTCAATGACTGTGATACAATGGTATCATAAACGTGTCCCAGGTGATTTTTTCATCATAATTGTAGATTGTATCTTCTTACTATGGTGGCATTTAGCCTTTCCTTGGAATCATGCAAAACCACAGCTTTGTAACGGAATTTGTCCTCTTGGGGCTTTCACAGAATCCAACCGTTCAGAAAATATTATTTGTTATATTTTTGTCCAGCTACATGGCAACTCTGGATGGCAACTTGCTAATTGTGGTGACCATTAGCAGTAGCTCAGCACTCCAGGCTTCCCCCATGTACTTCTTCTTGGCTTTCTTGTCCCTCCTGGATACCTGCCTTTGTACCCTCACCGTCCCAAAGATGATTGTGGACTCTCTGTCTGAGAGGAAGACCATCTCCTTTGAGGGCTGCATGATCCAGCTCTTTGGTGGACACTTCTTTGCTGGAGCGGGAATGATTGTCCTCACAGTCATGGCCTATGACCGCTATGTGGCCATCTGCAAGCCCTTGCATTATTCTTCTATCATGAACTGGAGGCTCTGTGGCATTCTGATGGGGGTGGGCTGGACAGGGGACTTCCTGCATTCCACAATACAAATTCTGTTTGTTCTACAGCTGCCCTTCTGTGGCCCCATTGTCATCAATAATTTCGTGTGCGACTTGTATCCATTACTAGAGCTGGCCTGCACTGACACCCGTGTCTTTGGCTCTTTTGTTGTGGCCAACAGTGGGTTAATGTGCATCATAATTTTCTCTTTTTTGCTTGTATCCTATGGCATCATCTTGTACTCTCTGAGAACCCAGAGTATTGAAGGGAAGCAGAAGGCTCTCTCCGCTTGTGGATCTCACATTACTGTTGTGGTTTTTGTGCTTTATTCCCTGCACAGTCACGTATGTCCGACCTCCATCCACTTTCTCCTTTGACAAAAAGGTGACAATATTTTTCACCATCGTAATGCCCTTGCTCAATCCTGTGATTTATACCCTCAGGAATAGGGAAGTGAAAAATGCCATGAGGATAATGTGGAGCAGAAGAATGGTAGTTGGTAATGAAAGATGAGACTGATTTGATGGAGTTTATACTTCATGTGTGTTCTAAGACATGATGCAGCTGCTGAGCATATTTCCTGCAGAAAAGAGTTAGAGTGGTCCAGGTTCCCTAAGTCTTCCTTGGTATCAGCAATATCAAAAGCATCTCTGCTCTCCAAGGGGCCAATAAATCATAGATGTCCTTGAGATTGAATTGGTAGAAGTTTCTGTCTTGTGGGACTCCGCACTTGAAGAGATTTAGGATGAGAATAAGATAGGGCTGTTCTTTCTCTGCACCTGGGTTTTCAAGACCCTTGGGCACTGTTGTCCTTGACCCATAACTGTGCCCTTTTACTCTTTTTGGGGCAGTGGTATTGTGGTAGGTCATGAAGACAGAAATTGAGTTCTGTGATAAAATCTTGCAGAAAACTATCCTCCCTAATATTTTCTTTTGCTCCCTCCCCTTCTTTCTATATGCTAACCTCTGATTTTTCTTTCCTTGATTCTCTTCACTCTCACTCTCCATTATCCTATACTCACTTCACTCAGTCTCTACTGTTGCCTCTCCTAAACTCTTATTCATTTAGCTATCTGTATTCTGTTTTAATATTTTCTTAACCATGCAGAACACAGAACTTGATTCTGGAATTAGGGCAGAAAAATAATGTACCAGGTCTTGTCTTTTTTTGAGGACTCAGGATTTCTCTTTTCCAGTATCTACACAATCCTACAAAATCTACAGGAAATCCACATGAAAAGGATTTGAATTTTATGTGACATGGATGGTGATTGCTAGAGAGAGAGGCTGTTTAGTAGCACCCCACTCTAATTTTAACATAACTGTACTTGTAAAAACTTCCTTCCTTCCTTCCTTCCTTCCTTCCTTCCTTCCTTCCTTCCTTCCTTCCTTCCTTCCTTCCTTCCTTCCTTCCTTGCAAAAGACCTTCAGATTTTTTTCCAGCCACTGAGTGGACTTTTATTTATGGAGAATAGAGATGGCTGAATCAGCATTTTCAAGAAACTCCCACACGTTGAGATACATCATGCACAGTTTTTCCTTTTTAGAGAAAATCTGAGGTTGTGATGCTGTACTTAAAAGCAGGGTGTCATGGTCCAGGTATGAGGTTTAATGCAACGTGTGAGTCTATCACTTAACTGTGCATACTTGGAATAGTTACATAACCTTTCTGGCTCTCAGAATCTTTTTTATGGGGATTATATTACCCAATTTCAAAGGGTTTAGAAACCAAAAATATATGTGGAGTGAAGAGGTGACTATTTGACACATAATATTGCTCATGCTCAATAAAGCGGAGCTGTTAGAATGCAAACTGGTTTTGGAAAGGTAGGAGGTCCTATTGATTCAAGTCTAATGAATTCAGACCTTTTTCCAGTTTTTCACCTTTAAGTTTAATCCAAATATTGTAGAAATTCAACAAGTGCATATTTCTGCCTCGGCTCTCTGACAACATTTAATTTATTCTAATTGTATTCTCAATTATCATTCATATGAGGATGAATGTCCTGATGTAGTTTTGAATATTTCCATCCTAGTGTTTTAGATTAAAAAGGGGAATTTTCAAAGGCTGTAGGAAGAATAGTGTTGTAGGAGCATGATAATTCAACTGTTGTTTACCATTGACAATTATTGATATAGTATTGCATTAATATTCCCATATTAATTGCCCAGCAAAGACACATAGTAGTTCATTAACGGTAGGAAAGCGTGTCTCACTCAGGTCACTGAGCAGAACCTTCTAATTTTATATAGGTTCATTTAATTTCCCCCAAGTGCATTTGATGTGATGAGTAGCCTCAGATTTCTGCTTCAGAACTCTTCAGGAATAGTTACATGGCTGAACTGAAGATGCTTTAGTGCTAGTGGTGGTGGCTTTGCCTCTTGCTTTAAATGAACTAAATCGCTGGGGCAATAGAAAACAGAAGGTTCAGGCATCCATCAGGAAGGACATATGTGGACATAGAGAAAGGTCATTTTTTTTCAAATTCCAGAAACAGTGAGAGTGTACAAGTTGAGACATTTAGGGACATCAGCAGAGGATTATGGAGAGGAGAGAAAGGGCTCTGAAGACAACATTTCTTAAATATTCAAAAAGAAACACAGTTAGCTAGATAGAGAATAAATGTTTTATTGCTAAAGTAAACAATATGCTGGATTTAAGGAACTTATCTAAGAGAGTAGTTTGAGTGTGGTTTCAATGTACTCTTTTAATTTTTAATAATTATACTTACTAGAAATATATATGCAAATGTGACTGATATACACATATAGGTATGTATAAATGCACCTAAAATTCACTGCTTGAAATATGATTGCTAAGTACTACTTTTGGCAACCTTACTACCAGTTTCTCATATACTTTAGAATATTATATGGATTTTGAACTTGGAAGAGGAATTTCTATTGTTTTTGGAGCAAACGATGCTAGCATCAGCTTGTTGAGAAAATGAATGAGAAAGACATAGTGGGCACTGGGGATAATGGGGATGCTAAATTCCCAAGGACACACTCCCACGAGGTGGCCTAAAAGCCACAGTCCATGGCTGGGAGGGGCTCTGCACAATCTGGTGCATTTCCAGTATATTAAAACATATGGCTGTGAAGAAAAGAAAGACCTTCGAATCTTCTAGGAAAAATATGAACAGAATCAACTGTTTCCTATAGAAATGCATGAACTTCAAACTGATTTCAAAGTGAGTATGGAGATTGGGAAGGGTTGGGCCAATGATAGGGCTATTTATGAAAGATTTCTGTTAGTTTACAATTTTTAATGTAAGATTCTATGTATGTTAGTATGTTAGTTCCACTAATATGAATTAATCCCACTGGAGACAATAGAATTATAGTCAAAACAAACCTCCTTTGTTTTTAACTGTTCTGATAGAGGATAATATAGTGTTGTGGGTTTTAAAGTTGATTCATTTTGGTTTGGGGAATGATGCTCAACCCACAGAGCTACACCTGTCAGGGCTTAGGCTTGATCCTTAAGGTTAACTCTATATACTGAAAGTAAGTCTAAGGTATGTTCTCTTCTAGATTTTAAAATCATATTACAATGTCTGTGCAATGAATCAGAATTACTACAAGTTTTTATTTTCTCACTTAACATATTATGCACATGCCTGACTGTCTATGTCCTCATATTATTTAGTATTCACGGCATCTTAGCTTGTAGTAATCTGATTTGCATAAACATCTTCCTATTGTGGAACATTTTATATGCTTATATATAGTTTTACTGTTATGAAAATCATGCATCATCTTCCATGAGAGAACTTACACTACCGCATTTCACCTTTAGAAAATTTTTTAGGATTGGGTTCTAAAAAAGGAATAGAAACATGTTTACAGTCCTGAGAAAATTTGTTAAAACGTTTCTGAAAGGATTACATGAAATCAAGTAGTGTGATTGCAATTTTATAAGTAATATAGTTTCCCCCCTTTCTATTAAATTGACTGGGGTGACACTGGCTAAGAAAATTATACAACTTTCAAGCGCACAATTCAACAACACATCATGAGTACCTTGTATTGTGTATTCAGCACCCCAAGTTTAGTTTCTGTTTGCTGCCATTTATCACCCCCATACCCTCCTCCACCGCACCCCCTACTTTCCCTTTCCCTGACAATCACCACATTGTTGTGTGTGGCCATGAGCATTCTGTCTTTTCTTTTTCCTGTTTGCTCAGTCTCCTCACTTCTCCCACCTAGCAGCCCTCACCCTCAACACTTGTCAGCCTTTTCTCTCTGAGTCTGATTCTATTTTGTTTGTTCATTCACTTTGTTCATTAGATTCCACAAATGTGAGATCATATGGTACTTGTCTTTCTCTGACTGGCTTCCTTCACTCAGAATAATGCCCTTCAAGTCCATCCATACTGATTCAGAGGGCAAGCTTTTCTTCTTTTTTACAGTCCAGCAGTATTGCATTGTATAAATGTACCTTAGTGAGGGTGAGGATGTGGAGAAAAAGGAACCCTGGTGCACTGTTGGTGGGAATGCAGATTGGTGCAACCATTGTGGAAATCACTGTGGAGTTACCTTAGAAATTAGTAATGGAACTGCTTTATGACTCAGTGATTTTTCTTCTGGGAATTTATCTGAAAAAATCCAAAACAGTAATTTGAAAGAACATATGCCCACTATGTTCGTTGCTAACAAGCTGGTAAATGCTAGATCATACTTAGGTAACTTTCTTTTAAATTTAATTTTCATTGTTGTTCAAGTACAGTTTTCTGTCTTTTACTTTAATCTCCACCCACTCACCCAGCCCTCCCCACCTCCCTCCCATTTCCACACCCTCTAGTTTTTGTCCATGTATCCTTTATATTTGTTCCTGTAAACACTCTCCCTTTTCTCCTGAAATTCCCTTCCCTCTCCCCTCTGCTTCCTGTCAGCCATTTCTCTATTTCAGTGTCTTTGGTGATATTTTGCTTGTTTATTTCTTTTGTTGTTCAGGTTCCTGTTAAAGGTGAGATCATATGGTATTTGTCTTTCACCACCTGCCTTATTTAGCTTAGCACAATGCTTTCCACATATGTCCATGCTGTTGCCATGGGTAGGAGCTCTTTCTTTCTTTCTTTCCTGCTGTTGCATAGAATTCCACTGTGTAAATGTACCAGAGTTGTTGGATCCATTCATTTACTAATGGGCACCTAGGTTACTTCCAACTCTTGATTATTGTAAATTGTGCTGGTGTGAACATTGGTGTGCATAGGTTCTTTTAGATTGGTGTTTCAGTGTTCTTAGGATATAATCCTAGCAGTGGAATTGCTGGGTGAAAAGGCAGATCCACTTTTAGTTTTCTTAGAAAATTCCATAGGCCTTTCCATGGTATATTTTATTTTTTAACAGATGGTCATTGAACGAGCCAAACACTTTATTGTGTTTGATTTATACTCTTATTCTCTGGGTGACAATTTGTAGCTGAATATAGTGTTCATAGTGCATTTTTTATAAGAATGTCTAGTGCCTTGGGAAAGGAATGGAAATGGTTATTTTAAGGTAAGCATGAAGACATACATTATCATAAACAACCATACCTTTATTGTAAATAGCTTTTTGTTGGCTCTGAATGGTATTCAGAAAGATCAGGTTATTTTTTATTCTCACAGTGTCATTTTACTTTATTTATCAGTTTAATAAACAGATTACGTGTATATATACACACACACATTTGAGAAATAAATTTGTGTTCTATGTACAGGCGAGGACACAACTATTCTTGAAAACTGATCTGTAGCTGTGGAAAACAGACAATAGTTTGATTACTTATTTGGAAATCTCATGGATAAGGTGGCTGTCTTGCTAAGTGAGGGAATACTTAATAAAAATGGTAAGGGCACTTAGCATAAGAAAGTTTTATATTTTGCCAATTTGACACTCACCTTAATCCTGTGGGATGAGCAGATAGGTTATACACAAACATACTTAGTTTGCAATAAAGTCATATAAATGACAAGTTGTACAATATCAGATGGGGATGCACAGCATAAATAACTAGTAAATATGTAAATGAGTCTCAAGACTACATCAAAACTCAACATAGTATTTCTATTCCTTACCTATGTGGTTGCTGCCAACTTGTATGTGTAGCAATTGGACTATTACTTTCTGAATCTACATCACTTGCTCTGTGTCATCAGGGGGGCTTCTTCAAGCATGAGCAAAGGACTCAGAAGACTTTGATTTCCACAGGTGCATGAAGACAGCAGAAGGGCCAGCTCTGCTCCTTTGTCTTCTGATGCATTAGGAATACTTAAGTGTTGTAGATGGGAGTCTGTGTGTTTAAATTCCATTCCCAGCATGTGACTTGACATTTTCTCTTTCAGCATGGATTGTCTTCCAGGAAAATAAGGATAATAAGATCTAACATGGACTGTTTCCTAGGACTATTTCTTCAACAGCTACTTTCTTTACATTAGTTCACTTGATCATGCTGACAATACCCTTAAGTAGGTAGGTATTATAATTTTTCATACACACCCATTCTTATTTTAAATGATGAATGAAGAAAGAACCCAACTCAGCATGTGCATACTTGTTACATGTTAGTATAGAGCTAGGCACCTTTCCATACAGCTTTCTTCTTTTATAGGGAATGAATGAATTCATCTTTTTGTTTTTGTTTTTAATGGATTTATTGGGGTGACATTGGTTAATAAAATTACAAAAAGGTTAAGGGTACAGTTCTATAGTACATCACCTGTATATTGTATTGTGAGTTCACCATCCAAAGTCAAGCCTCCTTCTATCACCATTTATTCACCCTTTAATCTCTTCTACATAAGCCTGTGCCCACCTCTCCTTCCCTCTGGTAATCACCACACTATTGTCTGTGTCCATGAGTTGTTTTTCTTAATTCTTTTAATTTTTCAACCATCCACTAACCCAAGTATCATCTGATAGCTGTCAGTCTCCTTTCTGTATTCTTTTTAAAGTGCCGATTCAATTCAGCGCTTTAAAAAATGGAAAAGTAGCAATATTTTTCAAATGACTGTTTAACTAGGGGTTATTTCTCCTCTTTGTAGATAAGGTCATCTCATGATCAGTGATGGAATATGAGTCACCACATTTCCATTCCATACAGATGGCAGCTATTACCGCTAAATTACAGGTTCTCTGGCTCAGTGTGGATGTGACTTCAGAATCTCCCTCATCAATTCACTCCAGGAAAAGTGATGTTCTTTGGCAGTGGAGATAAAAACCATGTCTCTTCCCTACTGTGTATGAATACTTCTCCTACATATAAGCTGTGGTCAATTTAAAGAATTGAATAATTTGTTTCCTCCTGACTTCTGCATGAGTTACCACTACAGCCTTCAATAAATTTCTAAATTTTTATTCTTCTTGATAACAGAAGCGTTGAAAAAATTTATCCATCTTTTCACATGGATGCACCAACTGTTCAAAGACTGTGATACAATGGTATCATAAACTGGTCCCAGGTGAATTTTTCTTTTCCTTATAATTGCAGTCATCATATGCTTATTCTCGTGGCATTTGGTTTTTCCTTAGAAATCATGCAAAACCATAGCTTTGTAACTGAGTTCGTCTTCCTGGGGCTTTCACAGAATCCGAACGTTCAGAAAATAGCTTTTGTTATATTTTTGTTGAGCTACATGGCAACTCTCGTGGGCAACTTGCTAATTGTGGTGACAATCTGCAGTAGCTCAGTACTCCTGAGTTCCCCCATGTACTTCTTCTTGGCTTTCTTGTCCCTCCTGGATGCCTGTTACTCCACCGCCATCACCCCGAAGATGATTGTGGACTCTCTGTATGAGAGGAAGACCATCTCCTTTGCAGGCTGTATGACGCAGACCTTGCTGCACACTTCTTTGCTGGAGCGGAGGTGATTGTCCTCACAGTCATGGCCTATGACCGCTATGTGGCCATCTGCAAGCCCTTGCATTACTCTTCTATCATGAATTGGAGGCTCTGTGGCATTCTGATGGGGGTGGCCTGGGCAGGGGGATTCCTCCACTCCATAATACAAATCCTCTTTGTTTTACAGTTGCCCTTCTGTGGTCCCAAAGTCATTGATCATTTCGTGTGTGACTTGTACCCATTACTGGAGCTGGCCTGCACTGATACTCATGTCTTTGTTTTTTTTGTGCTGGCCAACAGTGGGTTTATATGCATCATAATATTCTCTTTTTTGCTTGCCTCCTATGGTACCATCTTGTTCTCCCTGAGAGTTCACAGTAATGAAGGGAAGCGGAAGGCTCTCTCCACTTGTGGATATCACATTGCTGTTGTGGTTTTGTTCTTTCTTCCCTGCCTAGTCACTTATGTCAGACCTCCATCCACTTTCTCCTTTGACAAAATGGTGACAATATTTTATACCGTCCTAGCACCCTTGCTCAATCCTTTGATTTACACCATCAGGAATAAGGAAGTTAAAAATGCCATAATAAATGTGTGGAGCAAAATAATGGTAGCTTGTAATGCAAGATGAGACTAATTTGATGGACTCTATACTCAGTGTGTGTTCTAAGACACAATGCAACTGCTGAACGTAGTTCTTGAAATGAGGAATTAGAGTGGTCCTGGTTCCCTAAGTCTTCATTGGCTTCAGCAGTCTCAAAGCATCTTTGCTGCCTGAGGGGCCAATACACCACTGATTGTATTGAGGGCAGGTTGCAGAAGTTTCTATCTTGCTGGCCCCCTCACTGTTTCCAAGGCTTTCTTTCCCAGATCCAAGGGAAAAAAGCATAGAATTTCAAGGACTGCTGAGTCAGTGGGTGGATCATGTACCACTCTATCCCTCCTCTTCCTCCCCATCTTTTTTTTGCTGTCTATTTTACATAACATCCCCACTCAAGCATTTAGAACACAAATCTTTGGTGATCTGGGGGTGAGGACTGCTCTGGCTGCCTCCTGCTGTAAAAGGGACATTTAGAGTTCTTTGGATTCTGTCCAGTCACTAACTTTTGGTTGGAGGCAGTGGAGGGAAGTGTCTATCCATCAGCCCATGATAGGTGTCCAGAACCTGATGTCCCAGCCATGGGTAATGATTGCTGCTTCTGTGTTCCAAACGGCTGAAGACAAACGGTGCCCTCTGAGTCAGAGTCTGAGTCACAGCGCCCTTTATGTCATAGGAGAAACTCCCAGAAATTTGGTTCTTCTCCATAGTTGGTGGGATTTACACCTGGGTTTTCAATGGCCCTTGTCCATGATTAATAAATGCACCTTCTATCTGGGTTTGGGCCAGTGATATTTCAGTAGGTCATAAAGACAGAAGTTGAGTTCTGTGATGAAGTCTTGCATCAAACTATCCTCTGTAGTATTTTCTTCCCCCCCCCTCCCTGTTTCTCTTTATGCTTGTCTGTGATTCTTCTTTGTTTGGTTCTGCTCACTCTCACTGTCCTCTCTTCTGTACTCATTTCACTCATTCTCTACTCTTGCCTCTTCTTCGCTCTTACTCATTTAGGTATCTATTTTCTGCTTTGATATTTGCTTCACCACGTAGTATTCAGAACTTGATTCTGAAATTAGACTATAAAATTAAGGTAATAATTTGTGTCTTTCTTGGAGGGCTCAGGATTTCTCTTTTCTAGGATCGGCAGGATCCTAGCAAGTCTTCATAAAATTTATTGAAATGGGTGTGAGTCGTATGTGACATGGAAGGTGAATGCTAGAGAGAGAGGCTATCTAATAGTACCCCACTCTCATTTTAACCTAACGGTTCTTGGAAAAGCTTCCTTCCTTCCTTCCTTCCTTCATGCCTGCCTGCCTGCCTTCCTCCCTCCCTTCTTTCCTTCCTTCCTTCTGTCATTCCTTCCTTCTTTTCTTCCTTCACTGTTTATTTATTTATTTTTGTTTTCCAAGTACAGTTGTCTCTATTCAACCCCCCACTCCTCCTTACCCCAGAAATCCCCACTCCCCTCCCACTTTTGATTCTGCTGCTCTTTGGTTTTGTCCATGAGTACTTTGTACATGTTACTGACAACCCCTTTCCACTCCCACCATTATCTCTTCCCATCTCTCCTGCAGTGACTCTAAGTTCATTCTTAATTTCAGTGACTCTAGTTATATTTCGTTTGTTTGTTTGTTTTGTTGTTTTCACAGTAAATGAGTGGGTCAAAAAACTATGATACATTTACTTGATGAAATAATATGCAGCAGAAAGAAAAAAAGAGTCCTCCTCTTTGCTAAATCATAGATGGAACCGGAGAGAATTATGCTAAGTGACACAAGCAGGCAGTGAAAGAGAAATACCACATGGATTTACCTCTAAGTAGAAAACAATTCTGTATCTCAGGTCAAAGTTCCCACATTGAAAGGAGCAGGCACATAGGCACACTACCTTGTAAAAGAATGTGCAGGTCAAATGAAATAACAGCAGTGAAAATTGTTTGAATAATAGGTTTATAGTACAAGAATAATATATAATCTATGATTGTGTTATCCAGTTAAAATGACACACAGTAATATAAGCAACTGGTGATAGAGGCATTTGTCTATCTGGGAGAAAGGGGGAGACTTGTATTATCAAATGTATTTGAACTGGTTTAAAATTTCCACAGGTAAAAGTAAGAATTAAAGAAGGGAAAATTAGATTCCTCACTACTGTGATGTACCCTCAAATCAAGGAGTTAGGAAAGTACAGGGGTTTTAGGAAACATGAATGAATTCAGTGATAAAAGCTATGAAAGTGTTGGTCTGGTTTAATGTGTACATCTTGTCAGGAGCTAAGTTCATGTCTTATGTCCCCAAGACTTCTCTTTACTTATTGAAAAGAAAACAATGTAGAATTATATGACCTGGCTTTCATGGTTGAGCTACATATGTCCATAATTTTATCTCTTAGATCTTTTTCATCAATGACAGCAGTGTTTAGGCAGATCATCTCTATGTTTGATCTCTGTTATTGATCAAAGCAATATTTGTGGTCTTCCCAATTCTTTATCTTGCAATACTGTCAGGGAACTTTCTCATTGTAGTGACTATGAAAAACAATAAGTCCCTTGGGAATCCCATCTATTTCTTCTTTCTGCCCTTTGCTGATGTCTGTCTCTGTAGAATGACAGCCCCAAGATTGAATGTGACTGCCCTTTCCCAGAAGAAGAACACTTCCTACAATGAGTACATGACTCAAGTCTTCACAGTCCATTTCTTTCGATCCACAGAGATATTTGTGCTCATCCTCATGGCCTTTCATTGCTACATCACTATTTGTAAGTCCTTGCAATACCCAATCATCATGAGCCAGATAGTGTGTGGTGTGTTGGTGATTCTGGCCTGATGGGATCTTGTATCCACTCTTTAGCACAGATTTTCCTAGCTTTGCAATTGCCCTTTTGTGGCCCCAATGTGATTGACCACTATTCTTGTGACTTGCAACCCTTGTTGAAACTTGCCTGCATGGACACATATGTGATAAATTTGCTAGTTGTCTCTAATAGTGGGGCCATTTGCATGGTGAGTTTTATAATGCTGCTCATCTCCTATTTTGTCATCATGTACTCTCTGAGAAACCACAGCATAGGAGGAAAGAGAAAAACCCTCTCCACATGCACATTCCACGTTATTGTGGTTGTCGTACTTTTTGTTGCATCTGTATTGATATATACACATCCACCAACCACGTTTCCAGTAGAGAAGATGATAGCTGTATTTAATACCACTGGGACATCCTTGTTCAACCCTGTGATCTATACATTGAGGAATGCAGAGGTTAAAAATGCCATGGAAATATTATGATGTAACAAAGTATGACTTCAGGTAATAAATTCTATATGGGTCTCCAATGTATACCTCTTTAGTATCTTAGTTTTGTTTCATGGGAAGGAAAGGTAAAATATTCCTTTGGAGAAATAAATAAGAAATCTGAGAGGATTGCATTAGAATATCGTTATTACTTAAAGTTCATAATCATTTTGAACAACCTGGGATGATCCTTGTTTGAATTCTATCAATATTTGGTCATACTCCTTAGGTAATTTAGCTTCCTATGCCTTCCTTTTCTTCTTAGGAAGGAAAAGTACTGACAAATGACAGAATAAGTGTCTGTGCATACATATGTGTATATGCACTAATTTTTTTTCTACATTTCATTTTTACATTAATGTATGTAGTCATCCGAGCTAATCCCTAGAGCTTGGAAACTTATAGAGTAAATGTTGCCATCTTGACAACCTGATGATTAGAGAATATGTTTTGAGAAATTACTGCTCTGGAAATCTGTGCCTGGGCCTCCTTCAGTGGGAGTGTCTTCACTGATGAACCCTCCAATTGTGATCAAAGATAGAAACACCAGTGAAACCCTACACTGTCTCTGGTAAACCTCTCAAAATTATATTCTGTGTGAGGTGAGGGAGGGAGGAGTGTGATATTTGGACAAGACAGCACTGTCAATGAGTCAGTGACTGTTTAGGGTCTTCCCACTCTTCCTCAAAAAAGAGAGAAAGAGACACTAGAGACTTTGGTGGCAGAAATATGTGAAGGTCAAGAAAGAAGGGAGAACAGAGAACAATGCATAATGAAGAGAGAAGAGAAGAAAGGAAAGTGGAAATGTTGTTCAATTGGGAGAGAAGGAGCTTAAGCTTTCTTATTTCTTGAGCATTACTTTTGGGTGTATGAACACTTGCAGGCAAATAATTGTCCTTGGTTCTTGTTTATTTGGCTATCAGAAAGGAGGTTTTGTCTTTGTTGTTTGGTTCTATAGTATCTCAAAAGTCAAAATTCTGATTTTGGGGGGAAAATCTTGTATGAAATGTGAGGCCCAGCGCTTCACAAATTTGGTCTTTTAGTTTTACAGGAGAATATTTTAAAATCTGTGTTTTTATATGGAAGACATCCTAATCCATGTGTATAATTTACAGCCCCCACCAACTCCACTTCAACTTCATAATCTCATAATCGAGTACTGACATACCTTTTCAGTACCTGGGTTTTTAATTATCATCAAATTGGCACCAGGGTGTATTACTCCTAGTCATCTGGACTAATGAGAAAAGGACACAATAAGCTCGTAAGTATGTGAAGCATTTCCATCAACTGAAGACAAAATTTTATGTTGCACCAAAGATTCCTGATAGTTCTGGTTCAGGGAAGTGGTGGCAGAATAAATATTTTGGTCCCAAATGGGACACTTGTCACAGCTCTCAATAGCATATACACAAGCAGCTATTTGGTTTCATAGTACTTTCACCTGAACAATTTTCTGAATTTCTTATAGTTCTGTTTTGAGAACACTTCAATCTGGACTTGTGAATGTTATACTTAAGTGTAATTGATTCTCAAGTAACCAAGACACTCAAAATAAAACACCAATTCTTATCTCTTGGTATTCCTTCAAATTTATTGTAGTGTGAAAAAAAAAGTTTATTTCTGACTAAATGGAACTTCAGAAAGCCCCAGGAATTTCCTTCTCGTGATTAAATAATAGAGAGGCCAGATCTTATATTTGATAGAAGGCCTTGATTAGAAAAGGTGAGAGAAACATAATGGAATAAATAGACTGGAATCACAGGATGAAGCACAGCTTGGTTAAAGACGTATACAGCACATTATTGTTTCCTGAAGACGAGCAAATATACAAAGTCCTCTAGGATGCGGTGAAACTTGGAGCTGTGACTAGTTTGATATTTGACTCAAAGAACACGTTGCAGAAAGATCGCATAAAGGCCAAAAGAGTAAAAGGGTTGGAGAGTTACAGAAATGACTGTGAACCAGCATGCCCTAACCTGGGCAAGTATGAGATTGTGCGGCTGTTCCTCTACTCGATTTTAAAATCATCAAAGAATAGAATGAGTGGGAGGAAGGAGAGCAAAAAATACTAAAAGAAATACTACACAATTCCCCCCAAATTAATTAATTAATTGATTATCTAAAAATTATATTAATTTATTTTTAGAGGGTAAGGGAGAGAGAAAGAGAGGGGAAGAAATATCAATGTGTGTTTGCCTCTCCATGGTCTCCACTGGGGACCAGCCTGCAACCCAGGCATGTGCCCTGATTGGGAATTGAAGAAGTGAGTGTTTGGTTTGCAGGTCACACTCAATCCACTGAGCTATATCAGCCAGGGCAAGTTTCCCCCAAGTTTAATAAAGGCTGGAAATGCATAAAACCAAGAGTCTCACAAATCCCAAGCATAAAATCCATGGAGGAAATTACAATTAAAGGTAACTTATAATAAATTGGTCAAAAGCTGCAGCAAATTGTTAAAAAGGAGCTAAAGGAAAAAGGCATGGTGCACAGAGAAAGAAAGATAAAAATTACAGCAGAATTCTCACTACAAACAATGTAAACTAGGAGAGGGTAGAGTTACATCTTTAAAACCCTTGAGTTTACAGGTGTTGGTTTTGTCACTTTTCACAACTGGGATGGAAGCTGAAGTGCAAAAATGACACATAACATGTATTTCCTTCTGTTCCAAGATCCCATAGACCCTGAGATTAGAGTTTGCCAATGCCAATTCGAAAATGACAAAGAGCAAAGTCATGATGAGTTGAAATCCAGCGAAAGTCCATTCCAATCTGAGAGCACATTTCACTGTGGATTCCTGGATGTCATCAGGGGGAGCTTTAATGCCATGTTTCCAGATGCNGCTAAAGGAAAAAGGCATGGTGCACAGAGAAAGAAAGATAAAAATTACAGCAGAATTCTCACTACAAACAATGTAAACTAGGAGAGGGTAGAGTTACATCTTTAAAACCCTTGAGTTTACAGGTGTTGGTTTTGTCACTTTTCACAACTGGGATGGAAGCTGAAGTGCAAAAATGACACATAACATGTATTTCCTTCTGTTCCAAGATCCCATAGACCCTGAGATTAGAGTTTGCCAATGCCAATTCCAAAATGACAAAGAGCAAAGTCATGATGAGTTGAAATCCAGCCAAAGTCCATTCCAATCTGAGAGCACATTTCATTGTGGATTCCTGGATGTCATCAGGGGGAGCTTTAATCCCATGTTAACAGATGCTCTCTACAACCTGACTCGCAGTTTCATGAAGCATGAGTTAACTTTTCATATTGACATGACAGTTACCTGCCTGCATACTCATTGTGTTAGCATCTTTCTCTGATGTCACTCAGCAAGAATAGAAATCTTGGCAGTTGTTAGTTCTTCAGTCTTACTCCAGTCCCTGGGAACACTAGGTTCTTTCTGTTCTAGCATGGGGTGCTCAGAAATAAGCAAAAACAGAATTTTGAAAACATTTTTAGGTAATGGAAGTGTTGCCTCGATCATCCACCATCCCCTCGTGGTTCAAGGAAGAGCCTATTTTCCTTCTCTCCAAAGACTGTATATTTTTCAACTTTGTGTAGTATCCTGCACTTACCTTTATTTTCTCCTCTCACACTTCTTGTCCTATCCTGGAAACATTCTTCACCATCTTACTGGAAGAACTCAGCAAAACCCATTCGATGGTCATTATTTTCTACAGCTGTCCAAACCAAACAAAAAAGTGACAATATTAAAAATTTTAAAACATATTTTAACACAAATACCATATGATCTCACCTCAAAGTGGGACCTAACCAAGAAAATATACAAGCAAGCAAAATATAACTAGAGACATTGAAATTAGAACAAGGAGAGAGTAAAAGGAGCGAGATGGGAGGGGATGATAGGGTGAAACAGGTGAAGGGTTTTCACGAACAATTATGAAGGACACATGCTCACATCCAAGGCAGAGTGAAATCAGGGGAGCAAGTTGGAAATGGCTGGGATGAGGGGGAAGGTTGGGGGCAACTGCAGACCACTATGCTTGAACAATAAAACAAAAAATTTAAATATAAAATAAAAACAAATATAGAAAGGGATTACATGTCTATGTGCATTCATACCTGCAATTACTATTACAGAACTGTGGAAGCCCTATTCATATAAATAATTAGATCAAGGCAAGGAAAATTGATAGGATTCCATTCTTTAACAGTAATGTGTGTTAGGTTAAAAAAATAAATGTAGAAAAAGTGGTGCAATTTCATTTGTTTTCATAACCTTATTTATGGTTGTTCCTGAGGTAATTTACTATTATTTGTAAGCTTTGGTTGTTGTATCTGAGTTCATGTTCACATTTTGGAAAAGTTCATATTCCCATTATACATATAAGAATGTCCTTCTGCTTCATGTTTCACATGCAAAAGGAAACCAAAGTGAAAATATAAAACAAATAAAAAGACATTCTCTCTAAATCATGACTAACTTGTTCACTAATATTTGAGAAAAAATATTCACATATGAGCAACAAATCTGAATGCATGACTGATTTGTAAACAGAAACATTATGCTGATTGGATGTGACAGTAACCTATGCTGTCATATTCCTGATGGGCAGAAATGTCAGAAATGACCCTGAAATGGAATTGAGCTTTTCAGCCTGTCAAATGCTGAAGTTTAGGGTGATGAAGTATTTTGGCTGAATATTAAGACTGAAGCTGAACATCACAGAATATTTTTTAAAAATCTACAAAGTATTCATAATGGGAAACAGTTGTTCACACACTGAAATAGTGACCTTAAAAGCCATGTATATAAACAATGGTGCTGTGCTGGTGCTCTGAATGACAGGAAGGTGAGGAGAGGGATGTCAGGAAGGTATTTTGTGTAAAGGCAGAGAGTTGGCATGAACTCAATGACGGGGAGCAAGGAAAGAGGGCTCACACATAGTTCATGACAGGGCAAAGCATTGGACCCAGAGATGCCATTCAAGGTGGCTGATGTAGTATCTTCAGACAATTCACTATGTTGGGGGAATTGTGTCTGCAAGTAGGAGCCATTTTCAGTAGCTCAATGGTAAGATTCCTCACCAAAGCTTCTTGCCAAATAATCTTGGGTTGCTACGAGAAGATATCACTGGAGAGTTGATTTTAAAAGTGCCCATTAGTGTTGAAGTAGTTTTGTCAGCAAGCATTCTAAGTAATTAAAGCATTGCATCAGCCTAGGAGACCATCAATCCATGTTGGGAGGAGATAGTGACCACAGTTGGCCATGTACAACAGGGAATCTACTTTTCCTTCCCTGGTTTTGTGAGCCAAAGGCTGGGCTGGAGTCCAGGCATCTGTAACTAAGGCTGATCTAAACAATACATCACCATCATTGCCTCAGTATAGCTCATGACCCCAATGAGTAACACCTAAGAGAGACACTTGGCATATGTGTGTAAAAGTCTATACATCAGCTAACGAGTCACACTGGATTTTTAAAATATCTAAGGCTTAGATTTTAGAGCATTTTTATGTTTAGCAGCAATATTGAATGGAAGGTACAGAGAATTTCCATATACCTTGTGTATACATAGTCTCATATATACATGAACAGCCTCCTCCCATTATCAATGTCCCCTACCAGAGCAGTACATTTGGTACCCTTGGTGAACCTACATTGGCACATCATAATCACCCAAGTCCATAGTTTATCTTAGGCTTCTCTCTTGGTGTTGTGCATTATGTGAGTTTGAGCAAATATATAATGACATAAATTTATCATATTTATATTCTACAAAGTAGTTGCACTGCTCTAATAATCTGTGCTCACTGATTCCTCTACTCACCCTATCATGCCAATCTTCGTGTTGAATTATTAAACACAATACACGATGAAATCAATTCTACCTTCTATTAGGCCATCTTTTTGAGCTCTTTACTTTGAAGGAATTTCTTGCAGGATAAAGGACATTCAGACTCAAGATTCTGGAGGTTCACGTATTTCTAGAACTCTGCAAGAAATCAGTAAAAAATAGAGGTGAGGCATCTCATAATTATTTTTTAAACAGAAGATCTTCTTTCACTTTGCTATGGTTTTGAGCCCAGGCTAAATTCTGGAGAGCACAGAAATTTATGGTGTAATGAAATACTCTGATGTTCTTAATTTTCATGTCTCTCTGAACATCCACAAGTCACATTTAATTAGTATAGATAAACAAACTTAGATGAAACATTTTTATTTTATTTAAAAACATTTTTTATTTTCTATTTTTTAATTCGGTATAGTTGAAGTACAGTTTTCTATTTTTTACTCCCATCTCAACCCAGCCCCCCATGCTCCCTACCTCTCTCCCATTCCCCCCTTCTTAGTTTTTGTGCCTGTGTCCTTTATAGTTGTTTGCTCAAATTCTTCCTTTTTTTTCTCCTGAAATTCCCTCTTTCAACAAAACCCACTTGCCTTTTTATGTCTACAGATAATATTATCAACAGCCTTACAGATTTGCATTATTCTTCAAGGAAGTTTATGTCAAATTTTTGTAGACTTATCTCACATGTAGCTCTGTATTTCAGCAACAATGACCCTCTGTGTACATGGAAAATACCAGGGCATTCTACATTACCACATAACACTTTATAAAGATGAACTTCTCACTATGGTATTCTGCCTGATGTTACTTTTTTTCAAATAAACCTTTCTTAAGCTCACTGATCGTCTGAGGTTATCTCTTCCATAATTTGACCATAAAGTAATGTCAGAGCATAATACATCCATTCTTTGAGGTAACTGTGTGTTCTATTTTATATATGGGTATTAAACTCATAAGAAATAAAATATTTTCCTACAAATATTTTATTGGAAGAGATATAACCAACACTTCATCTATTAAAAATGGTCAAGTTGGCAGCAGCCGGTGAGAAGAATTAGACGGAATCTGGACTAAATGATATGTGTTTAGCAGATGAGTGTAAGCCAGGGGTAAGGAGAAGAAGAGTTCTGAGAAAATGTTCTTTTCACTCTAAGACAGAGAGGAGGGGTTGAAGAGGAAAACTACGGTCAGTGATTGTGTCTTATGGGCCATCCTGACTACTCAGTGGAGGAGTGAGGAGACTGGTGAGGCACTAGTTATAAAGGGTCAACAGCAAAGTTGGAAGGTGTAAGAACTGGAGGAGGAAATGTAAGGTGTTCTGACCTTCTAGGTGGAGTTTTGCTGATATGGGAATAGTTCTGAAGGATGTTAAGATGTCCCTTTGCACTCACCATCAAGATTTTCTAATGAGGATAAACTGTCATCCCATTATTCTTGATACCTAAAACAGCATAACAAAGCAAATAAAAAAGCAAACATTTACTCCAACTGTCATCCCATTATTCTTGATACCTAAAACAGCATAACAAAGCAAATAAAAAAGCAAACATTTACTCCAAAAATTAGTAAGTTAAATGTTATTTGGATCTATTTTATAAGGGTACTTTAGTTTAATTTGTACTTCCCATTCAGTGAAAATGTTAAGTGAAAGGAGTGAGCTACTAGTGCTCAAGGCCAGCTATGAAACAGTTTGTTCTTCATGTATTTTAACTCTCTGAATGTAGACACAAGTTTTATTGGATTTTTATTCAACTTTTTACAGAAAGAAGTGAGACTCAATGCAGCTAAGCAATAAAGGCAAGTCTTTTAGATTCCACCTCCACTAGTTTTCCCATTTCAAAATTCACCTCACTAGCATGGTGTGAAAACATTGAAACACAGAACCGCTCACTAGTCACATTTTCTAGATTGTCCTTAAAGCTTTCTCCTTTTACTTTGGGGATCATGTTCTTCTTTGAACTTTGTTAGCTTTCTTGATTTTCAATTTCCAATCTCTGACAGTAACTCAGAGGCAATTTAAAGGTCCTTGATCCCTCAGGGAAACCTCTTTCAATTTCAATTAAAATGAAAACAGAAACTTTGTTTCTTTCTTTATTATTTTCCCCTAAACCATGTTGAAGATCCTGCTTGAGGCAGCAGGGAACATTCTCTAGGTTGTCTGCCAGAGATGGTCTTCCTCTCTCTCAGATGTAAAAGTAAGACTTGGAAAAGACCTTCACATTTTTTTCAGCTACTAAGTGGAATTTTATTTATAGAGAATAGAGATGGCCATCACAAGCACTTTCAAGGAACTCCCACTCGGTGAGATGCATCTTGCACAGTTTCTCCTTTTTAGAGAAAATCCGAAGTTGTAATGCTGTACTTAAAAGTAAGGTGTCATGGTCCAGGTACGAGGCTTAATGCATCGTGTGAGTCTATCACTTAACTGTGCACACTTGGACTAGTTGCATAACCTTTCTGTCCCTCAGAATCTTTCTTTTTGGTGGGGATTATATTGTCAAGTTCAAAAGGTTTAGAAAACAATAATATATGTGGAGTGAAGAGGAGACTGCTTGACACCTAATATTGCCCATGCTCAATAAAGAACAGCTGTTATAGTGCAAACTGGTTTTGAGGGATAGGAGGTCCTATTGATACAAGTCTAATGAAATCAGACATGTGTTCAGTTTTTCATCTTTAAGTTAAATCCAATACCTTAGAAATGTAACAAGTGCATATTTTCTCTCTTGGATTCCTAATAGCATTTAATTCATTCTTTCTAGTTGCATTCTCATGTAACATTCATATGAGGATGAATGTCCTGATGTAGTTTTGAATATTTCCATCCTGGTGTTTTAGATTAACAAGTGGAATTTTTGGAGTTCATATAAAGAATACTGTTGTAGGAGCATGATAATTCAACTGGTGTTTTTATCATTTATAATTATTGATATAATATTGAACTAATATTTTCTTACTAAGTGCCCAGCAAAGGCACATAGCAGTTCATTAAGTGTAGGAAAGACTGTCTCCCTCAAGTCACAGAGCCAACTCTTCTAATTTTGAATAGGTTCACTTAATTTTCCCTAAGTGCATTTGATGTCATAAGTAGCCTAGATTTCTGCTTCAGAACTGTTCAGGAGTAGTTACATAGCTGAACTGAAGATGCTTTAGTGCTAGTGGTTGTGACTTTGCCTCTTGCTTAAAATGAACTAAATCACTGGGGCAACAGAAAACAGAAGGTTCAGGCATCCTTCAGGAAGGACATAGGTGGACATATAGAAAGGTTATTTTTTTCAAATTCCAGGAGCAGTAAGGGTGTACAAGTTGAAACATTTAGGGACATCAGCAGAGGATTATGGAGAGGAGAGAAAGGGCTCTGAAATCTGAAGAGAACATTTCTTAAATATTCAAAAAGGACACAATTGTCTAGCTAGAGAAAAAATCTTTATTGCTTAACTAAAGACTACACTGGATTTAAGGAACATAACTAGGAGAGTAGTTTGAATGTGGTTTTAATCTATTTCTTTGATTTTTAAAAATTATATTTACCAGAAAAAATATGTGAAAATATGACTGATATGACATATAGGTATGTATAAGTGCATCTAAGAATCACTGCTTGAAATGTAATTACAAATTACTATTTATGACAACATTACTACTAATTTTTCATTAAGGTTCAAATATTATATGTACTTTAAAGTTGAGACAGGAATTTCTATTGTTTTTGCAACAACTGATGCTCACATCAGGTGGCTGAGAAAATAAATGAGAAAGAAAGAGTGGGCACTGGGTAGCCAGGAGGCCAAATTCTGAAGGCCACAACCCTACAGGGTGGCCAAAATTCCACAGTCCATGTCAGGTAGGAATACTGGGCAATCTGGTGCAGCTGCAGTGTATTAAAATACATGGCTATGAAAAAATGAAAGGCCTTGGAATCATCTAGGACAAATATGAACACAATCAGCTGCTTCCTATAGAAGTGCATGAGCTTCAAATTGTTTTCAAAGTGAGTATGAAGGTTGGGAAGGGCTGGGACAGTGATATGGCGATTCATGGAAAATTTTTGTTAGTTTACAATTTTTAGTGTAAGATTCTACGTATGTTAGCATGTTAGTTCCACTAATGCAAATTAATCCTACTGGAGATAATAAAATTATAGTCATAACCTATCTCTTTTGTTTTTAACTTTTCAGATACAAGATAATATGCTGTTGTGGGTTTGAAACTTGATTGTTTTTGGTTTGGTGAATGATGCTTAACCCACAGAGCTCTACCAGTCAGGGCTTAAGCTTGATTCTTAATGTTAACTCTACATACTGAAAGTAAGTCTACCATATATTCTGTTCTAGAACATAAAATTACATTAGAATGTCTGGGCAAAAAAGCAGAATTATTACAAATTTTTATTTTCTCACTTAACATATTGTAAACATGCCTCAGTATGTATATCCTCCTATTATTTAGTATTTACAACAAATTAATTTTTAGTAATCTAATTTGCCTTGACATCATCCTATTATTGAACATTTTATATATTTCTAAAATTTTATTGTTATAAAAGACATGCATCATCTTCAGTTACAGAACTTACATTAGCTCATTTTCCCTTTAGGAAATTATGTAGGATTGGATTCTAAAAAAAGGAATAGAGACATGTTTACAATCCTAAAAATATTTGTTGAAACATTTCTGAAAGGATTACATGAAATAAAGTAGTTTGATTGCAATTTTAGAATTAATATATAAGCTCTGACCAATTTAAAGTATTGCATAATTTATCTCATTCTGCCTTCTTCCTGGCCTCCCACTACAGCCTTCAACAAATTTCTAATTTTCTGTTCTCCTTTACAACAGAAACATGTAATCAGCTTTTCACATGGATGCACCAACTGGTCAATTTTTGTGATACAATGGCATTACAAACTGGTCCCAGGTGAATTTTTCTTTTTCTCATCATTGCAGATTTTATATTCTTCCTCTGGTGGCATTTAGCTTTTTCCTGGAACTCATGCAAAACCAGAGCTTTGTAACTGAGTTTGTCTTCTTGGGACTTTCACAGAATCCAATCGTTCAGAAACTATTATTTGTTATATTTTTGTCCAGCTACATGGCAACTCTCGGGGGAAACTCGCTAAGTGTGGTGACCATTAGCAGTAGCTCAGCACTCCAGGCTTCCCCCATGTACTTCTTCTTGGCTTTCTTGTCCCTCCTGGATACCTGCCTTTGTACCCTCACCGTCCCAAAGATGATTGTGGACTCTCTGTCTGAGAGGAAGACCATCTCCTTTGAGGGCTGCATGATCCAGCTCTTTGGTGGACACTTCTTTCCTGGAGTGGGAATGATTGTCCTCACAGTCATGGCCTATGACCGCTATGTGGCCATCCGCAAGCCCTTGCATTACTCTTCTATCATGAACTGGAGGCTCTGTGGCATTCTGATGGGGGGTGGCCTGAACAGGGGGCTTCCTGCATTCCACAATACAAATTCTGTTTGTTCTACAGCTGCCCTTCTGTGGCCCCATTGTCATCAATAATTTCGTGTGTGACTTGTATCCATTACTAGAGCTGGCCTGCACTGACACCCGTGTCTTTGGCTTTTTTGTTGTGGCCAACAGTGGGCTAATGTGCATCTTGATCTTCTCTTTTTTACTTGTTTCCTATGGCATCATCTTGTGGTCTCTGAGAACTCACAGTATTGAGGGGAAGAGGAAGGCTCTGTCCACTTGTGGATCTCATATTGCTGTTGTGGTTTTGTTCTTTGTTCCCTGCACATTCATGTATGCTCGACCTCCATCCACTTTCTCCTTTGACAAAAAAATGACAATGCTGTATTCCATCATAACGCCCTTGCTCAATCCTTTGATTTACACCATTAGGAATAGGGAAGTGAAAAATGCCATGAGGAATGTGTGGAGCAGAATAATGGTAATTTGTAATGAAAGATGAGATTGATTTGATGGAGTCTACATTCAGTGTGTGTTCTAAGACATGATGCAGCTGCTGAACATAGTTCCTGCAAAAAAAAAGTTAGAGTCGTCCAGGTTCCCTAAATCTTGCTTAGCTTCAGCACTCTCAAAGCATCTCTGCCCCCCAAAGGGGCCAATGAACCATAGATGGCATTGAGGTAAGATTGTCAGAATTTTCTTTGTTGCAGGACCCCTCGCTTGAAGAGATTTAGGGTGCGGATACGATAGGGCTGTTCTTTCTCCACTCTTGGGTTTTCAAGTATCCTTGTCCATGATTCATAACTGCAGCCTCTTTCTGGTTTTGAGACAGTGACATTGCAGTAAGTCATAGAGACAGAAATTGAGTTGTGTGATGAAATCTTGGATCAAACTATCCTCCCTAATATTTTCTTTTGCTCCCTTTTCTCTCTGTCTCTATGCTACCCTCTGATTCTCCTTTTCTTGGTTCTTCTCACTTTCACTCTCTTTTCTCTCTTGTACTCACTTCACTCATTCTCTACTCTTGCCTCTTCCACACTCTTACTCATTTTTGTATCGATTTTCTGCTTTGATATGAGCTTCACCTTGTAGTATACAGATCCTGATTCTGCAATTAGACTAGAAAATTAAGGTAACCATTTGTGTCTTTCTTGGAGGGCTCAGGATGTCTGTTTTCTAGGATCTACATGATCCTAGAATGTCTTCATAAAATGCACATGAAATTGGTTTGCAGTTTTATATGACATGGATGATGAATGCTAGGCAAAGAGGCTGTCTAATAGTACCTCACTCCAAATTTAACCTAAGTGTACTTGGAAAAACTTCCTTCCTTTCTTCCTTCCTTCCTTCCTTCCTTCCTTCCTTCCTTCCTTCCTTCCTTCCTTCCTCCCTCCCTCCCTTCCTTCCTTCTTTCCTTCCTCCCTCCCTCCCTTCCTTTACTATTTATTTATTTTTTTATTTTTGTCCCAGTACAGTTATCTTTATTTCCCCCCACCAAGACTCCCCCTCACCCCAGCCATCCCCACTCCCTAGTTTTGATTTTACCCTCTTTGAGTTTGTCCATGAGTAGTCTGTAAATGTTCCTGACAACCCTCTTTCCCTTCCCCCATTATCTCCTCCCCCCTCTCCACTGGTTACTGTCAGTTTGTTCGTAAGTAATAAGTGTCTGGTGATATGTTGTGTGCTTGCTTGTTTGTTTTCTTGGTTTCCCTGCAAATGAGTGGATGAAGAAAACTATGATACATTTACACGATGAAATTCTAGGCAGCAGAAGGAAAGAAAGAGTCTGACAATTTGCCCCAAAAAGAATGGAAATGGAGAGCATTATGGCAGATAAAATAAACCAGGTACTTAAAGAGAAATACCACATGATTTTACCTGTAAATGGAAAACATTTCTGTATGTCAGGTCAAAGTTTCCACATTGAAAGGACTTGGTAAATGGGCACACTTACCCTGTAAAAGAATGTCAGGTCAAATGTAATAACAATAGTGAAAATTGTTTGAATAATGAGATTTTACAACAAGAACAATATATAATCCATGATTGTGTCATCCAGTTAAAATAACACACAGTAATATAAGCAAATAGGTGATAGAGGTGTTTGTCTGTCTGGGAGAAAAGGGGAGATTTGTATTATCAAATATACTAGAACTGGTTCAAAATTTCTACATGTATAAGTGAGAATGAGAGAAAGGAAAATTGCATTTTCCACTACTGTGATGTACCCCCAGATCAGGGAGTTAGGAAAGTGCAAGAGTGTTAGGAAACATGAATCAGTTCAGTGGTAAAACCCCTGAAAATACTTGTCTGGTGCAATGTATACATCTTGCCAGGAGCTAAGTTCGTGTCTTTTGTCCCCAATACTTCTCTTTACTTATTGCAAATAAAACAAAGTAGAATTATCTGATCTGGCTTTCATGGTTGTCCTACATCTGTCCATAATTTTATCTATTACTGCTTTTTGATGAATGACAGCAGTGTTTAGGAAGATCATCTCTATGTTTGATCTCCGTTATTGTTAAAAGCAATAACCGTGGTCCTTCCAATTCTTTACCTTACAACACTGTCAGGGAACTTTCTCATTGTAGTGACTATTAAAAACAACAAGAACCTTGCATGTCCCATGTACTTCTTCCTGTTCTATCTGTCCTTTGCTGATATCTGCCTCTGTACAACCACAGCCCCAAGATTGATTGTGAATGCCCTTTCTCAGAAGAAGACCACTTCTGACAATGAGTACATGACTCAAATCTTCACAGTCCACTTCTTTGGGTGCATCGAGATCTTTGTACTCATCCTCATGGCCTTTCATTGATATATCGCCATTTGAAAGTCCTTGTAATACCCAGTCATCATGAGCCAGAGAGTCTGGTGTGTTGGTGATTCTGGCCTGGGTGAGATCCTGTATCCACTCTTCAACACAGATTTTGCTAGCTTTGCAATTGCCCTTTTGTGGCCCCAATGTGATTGACCACTATTCTTGTGACTTGCAGCCCTTGTTGAAACTTGCCTGCATGGACATATATGTGATAAAGTTGGTAGCTGTCTCCAATAGTGGGGCCATTTGCACGGTGAGATTTATAATCCAGCTTATCTTCTATATTGTCACCTTTTACTCTCTGAGAAACCACAACACCGAAGGGAGGTGAAAAGCCCTTTCCACATGCACATTCCACTTTATTGTGTTTCTCATATTTTTTGGTGCATCTGTATTCATATATACACACCCAACCACGTTTCCAGTAGAGAAGATGGTGGCTGTAGTTAACACAATTGGGACATCCTTGCTCAAACCTGTGATCTATACATTGACGAATTCAGAGGTTAAAAATGTCATGAAAATGTTATGGTGTAACCAGGTATGACTTCAATTAATAAATACTACATGGGGACTCCAATGTATATTTCCTTAATATATTAGTTTTGTTTCACAGGCAGGAAAGGTAAAATATTCTTTTGGGGAAATAAACAAGAAATCTGAGAGGATTGCATTAGAATATGGTTATTACTTAAAGTCCATAATCATTTTGAACAACCTGGGATCATCCTTGCTTGAAATCGACCAACAGTTGGTCATACTCTTTAGATAATTTAGCTTCCTATAGAAATATTTCTTAGGAAAGAAAAGTACTGACAAATCACAGAACAAGTTTATGTGCATGCATGTGTGTATAGGAACCTATTTTCCCTTACATTTTATTCTCATCCTAATGAGTGCAGTAATCAGAGCTAATCCCTAAGGGCCTGGACACTTACAGAGTCAAGGTTACTACTTTGAAAGCTGATGATTAGGAAAGAGGTTCTGATAAATTACTCCTCTGGAAATCTGTGCCTGAGCCTCCTTCAGTGGGGGTGTCCTTACTGATAAACTCTGCAACTGCGATAAAAGGTAGAAACATCAGTGAAAACCTACACTGTCTCTGGAAAACCTCTCAAAATTAATTCTGTTGTGGTGAGGGAGAAAGGAGAGTGATATTTCGACACGACAGCACTGTCAGTGAGTCAGTGGCTCTTTGGGGTGTTCCACCTGCTCCTCACTAAGGAGAAGAAGAGGCAGTAGAGAGTTTGGCAGCAGGAATAAGTGAAGGTCAGGAAAGAGGGGAGGACAGAGGACAATGCATGATGAAGAGAGAGAAAGGGAGAAAGGAAAGTCAAAATCTTGTCCAATTTGTAGAGAAGCAGCTTTATCTTTCTTGTTTCTTGAGCATTTCTTTTTGGTTGATGGGCGTTTGCAGGTAACTAATTATCCTTGGCTCTTATGTATATTTGAGTACAAGAAAATAAATTTTGTTTTTGTTGCTTGGTTCTATAGTATCTCAAAAGTCAAAATTCAGATTTTTGGAGAAGAATCTGGTATGAAAAGTGAGGCCTAGCACTTCTAAACTTGGTCTTTTAGTTTCACAGAGGAACGTTTTAAAATGTGTGTTTTCATATGGAAGACAACCTAATCCATGTGTATGATTCACAAGCCTCAGCAACTCCACTTCAACTTCACAATCTCATATACGAGTACTGTCATGACAGTTCAGTATTCGGATTTATACTTATCATCAGATTTGTACTACAAACTGTTACTCCTATTCATCTGGACTAATGAGGAAAGAACACAATAAACTCGTAAGTATGTGAAGCATTTCCATGAACTGAAGACAAAATGTTCTATTGCACCAAAGATTCCCTATAGTTTGGTTCAGGAAAGTGGTGGCAGAATAAATATTTTAGTCCCAAATGGGACATTTGTCAGAGCTCTCAATACCATATACACAAGCAGCTACATAGTTTCATACTTCTTTCAAATAAAGAATTTCTCCAATTTCTTACAGTTCTTTTTTGGGAGGACATGAATCTGGCCTTACTAAGATTATACTTAAGTATAATTGATTCTCAAGTAACCAAGAGACTTAGAATAAAACATCAATTGTTATCTTTTGGTATTCCTTCAAATTTATGGTAGTGTGAAAAAAAATTTTATTTGTTACTAAATGAGAACTGAGGAAGCTTCAGGAATTTCCTTCTTATTGTTAAATAATAGACAGTCCCGATCTTTGTATATTTGAGGTAAGGGCTTAATTAGAAAAGGTGAGAGAAACATTATTCCTATTTATAATGGAATAAATAGGCTGGAATCACACAATGAAGCACAGCTTGGTTAAAGATGTATACAACACACCAATGTTTCCTGAATTCGAGCAAATTTCCAAAGTCCTCTAGGAGGAGTTGAGACTTGGAGCTGTGACTAGTTTGATATTTGACTTAAGCAAAACGTTGCAGAAAGATCACATAAAGGCCAAAATAATAAAAGGGTTGGAGAGCTATAGAAACAACTGTGAACCAGGATGCTCCAACCTGGTCAAGGATGAGATTGTGTGTCTGGCTGTTCCTCTACTTGATTTGGAAATCGTCAAAGAATAGAATGAATAGGAGGAAGGACAGGAAAAGTTACTAAAGAAATACTTGCCCCTTTCCTACCAAACTAATTGATTACAAACTATATTATTTATTTTTGGAGGGTAAGAAAGGGAGAAAGACAGGAAAAGATACATCAGTGTGTGGTTGCCACTTGCATGGTACCCAGTGGGGACCCAGCCTTTTATACAGGCACATGCCCCGACTGGAAATTGAAAGAGTTCCTCTTTGGTTTGCAGACTACACTCAATCCACTGACCTTCACAAGCCAGGGCAAGTTTCCCCCAAGTTTAATAAAAGCTGGAGATATATAAAATCAAGAATCTAACAAATCCCAAGCATAAAATTCATGGAGGACATTACAATTAAACATAACTTATAATAAATTGGTCAAAAGCAGCAGTAAATTGTTAAAAGGAGCTAAAGAAAAAAGGCACTGTGCACAAAGAAATAAGGATAAAAATTACAGCAGAATTCTCACTACAAACAAAGTAAACTATGTGAGAGAAGAATGAGGTCTTTAAAACACTTGAGCTTACATTCATACATCTGGATGGTTTTGTCACTTTTTACAACTGGGATGGAATCAGAAGTGTGAAAATGACTGATAAACAGCATTTGCTTCTCTTCCAAGAACCCAAAGACCCCGAGGTTAGAGTCTTCGAAATCCATTTCCAAAATGACAAAGAGCAAACTCATGATGAGTTGAAATCCAGCCAAAGTCCATTCCAATCTGAGAGCACATTTCACTGTGGATTCCTGGATGTCGTCACGCAGAGCTTTAATGGCATGTTTCCAGATGTTCTCTACAACCTGATTCCCAGTTTCACCAGGATGAGTTAACTTTTCATACTGATATGCCAGTGACCTGCCTGCATAGTCAGTGTGCTAGCACCTTTCTCTGATGTCACTCGGCAAGAATAGAAAACTTGGCAGTTGTTAGTTCTTTAGTCTTACACCAGCCACTGGGAACTGTAGGTTATTTGTGCTTTAGCATGGTCTGCTGGGAAATAATCAAAAAGAGAATTTTGAAAATCTTTGTGGATAACAGAAGTGGTACCTAGAGCATCCACCATCCTCAGGTAGTTGCAGGAAGAGCTTATTTTCCTTCTCTCCAAAGACTGTATATTTTTTAACTCTGTCTAGTATCCTGCACTTACCTTTGTTTTCTCTTCTCAAACTTCCTGCCCTATCCTGGACACTTTCTTCACCATCTTACTGGAAGAATTCAACAAAACCTCTTTGACGGCCATTATTTTCTACAACTGTCCAACCAAAGAAAAATGTGACAATATTAAAAATTTAAAACATACTTTAAGGCAAATACCATATGATCTCATGTTGAAGTGGTACTTAATGAAGAAAAGAAATAAGCAAGCAAAATATAACCAGAGACATTGTAATTAAGAACAAGTAGACAGTAAACAGAGGAGAGGTGGGAGGGAGTGATGGGGTAAAATGAGAGAATGTGGGAGCCCGCCAGGCCACAGGGGACCAAGGACAGAGTCCCCCACTGTGAAAATGGTGGAGGGACTTGGTTTCTGGTTCCTGGAGCCGGCGGGTATCTTGACATCTTCCGGACCTTCTCCTTCTCAGCCTTGAAGGAAAGAACAAGATCTTGGCATATGCGTCATGTTCCAAGGAAGTGATAGTCATGAGGACACTGTTATCTTTGGGCTAATGTTCTCAGGATATGAGAACATCTTGCCCTCTTGATAGCTTTCGGGAGTGTACAAACTTTTGTAAAACAACATTGTTCTCAGGCCACTGCAGTTCTGCATATAAGCCAGCAGTTCCTTGAATAAAGTTGCCATTTGCCAGCAGAGCTTATGGTCCTCTCCATTCTTTTAAGTCCCTCGCCTCACCTCTCGACCACCCTTGTTGCTGCGGGAAGCGGCAGAGTGGCGCCTGAACAGGGACCCGGAAAAAGGGGGTCCGGGGGTACCTGAAGAGTCCTAATCTCGAGGATAGAGGAGCCCGAGAGGACCGCTGCTACCGGGGCCGGTAAGTTAAAAGTAAAAGTCGCAGGGAGCGGTGTTGGAGAGTTTTTAATCATGGGAATTTCCCACTCATCAGATCAGGGACTTTTTAAAAAAGTCCTCTGCTCCTTATTGAAGGGGCGAGGCATTACTACCTCCAAGGGTCAAATACATCGTTTTGTAGATTTTATTCAACAAGTGTGCCCTTGGTTTCCGGAAGAAGGTACCATCAATATGGAAATTTGGAAAAAGGTAGGGGAACGTATTCGTGAACACTACCGTGCTCACGGTCCAGAGAAAACCCCTGTTGATGCATTTTCTTTATGGACATTAGTTAGAGATTGTCTCAGGGGAGATTCTGAGTTTGAAAATGGGAATGTGGGACTCGTGGCAGTTTGCGAGCCACTCGTTCGGCAGAGGATCTTTCTCGCTCACCTCCACTGCCAACTGATCCGCCCCCTCCAACTTGGGAGGCGCCACGGTATGAAAAACCAGATCTTAAGGTAGAGGCCGACAAGTCAGGGCCGCCGGACCACAGTGAAGTAGACTGGGGAGATCTAGCAGATCAAGTGGCCGCCTATGACCCCTCCCATGGGGCTTTTCTTAATATAAAGAAAGAAATGAGAATCCAAAAGAGACAGAACTGGATTTTAATTTTAAAGACCTCCTTCATCTTCTTCAGGCCTTAAAAACGCAGACTTATGAAACTAAGGAGGAACCAGTTCAGGATGCAGTCCCCATAGACCCTCCTTTTGAAGATCCTCTATTTCCAACAAATCCTACCACTCCATTAATAGCTCGAGTGGGATATCGCCCAGGTCCACCTCCTAATGATGTAACATGATTTTCAAACCTTTTTAGGAGAACGCAATTGGATCCACCCTTCTCTTAAATTATCTACTGGTGACTTAAAACCTCTGTTTAATCTCCTCTTAGGAGACCCTAATCCCTCGTCTCCTAGATCCATGACTCCAGAAGCAAAGAAGGCTTTACAGTCTGTAGAAAATGCTTTATTAACAGCCCAACTCACCTATTGTGATATTTCACGACCGTGGTCCTTGATTATTCTTCCTACTCCCTTGACCCCAACAGGAGTTTTATATCAAGAAGGCGTATTACAATGGATCCATGGATCGTCTACTCCAAAGAAAGTTTTAAGTCCCTATACCTCTCTGATAGCAGAACGCATCCAGCAAGGACGCAAAATCTCTCTCCAAGTTTTAGGACATGATCCCACTATTATTGTTATACCTTATACCGCTGAGCAACTTAACTGGCTTCTTAACTTTAATGACATTTTTGCTCTTGCTTTTGAAGGTTTTGCTGGGACCATCTCTCATCATCTGCCCGCTGATAAAATTTTACAATTTGCTCACACTGCGTGATTTATTTTTCCTAACATCGTCACTCCTGAACCTTTATCAACCTCCCTTACCTTGTTCACAGATGGATCTTCTAATGGACTTGCTGTTCTACTTACTCCTACCAAGCCTCTCATCTGGGCCACCCCTTATGTCTCAGCTCAAGAAGTGGAACTATTTGCTGTTAGCCAAGCTCTTGCCTTATATAATCAACCATTTAATCTTTACACAGATAGCCAATATGTTGTTCGAGCTATGGCTGTTTTAGAAACTGTTCCTTTAATTCATACCTCTAATCCGACAATTTCTCAACTTTTTTCAGATATTCAACAACTATTACAGAAGCGACAGTTTCCCTGTTTCATTGGTCATATTCGAGGACATTCCTCCCTTCCTGGACCCCTTGCCCATGGTAATCAAACTGCAGATACTTTTATGCAAATTTTCCTTTCACAGGAGCAAAAGGCTACATCTTCTCATGCTCTGCATCATCAATCTGCTTGCTCTCTTCGTCACCAATTTCGTCTCACTCGAGAAGCTGCCCGTCAAATTGCTAAATCATGTTCTACGTGTGCTCAGCTTCTCCCTGTACCTCATTATGGTATCAACCCTCGTGGTCTTAAACCAAATGATCTTTGGCAGATGGACGTTACCCATTGCCCAGCGTTTGGACGATTACGTTACTTACATGTCACCGTTGATACCTGTTCTCATTTTATCTGCGCTTCTCCTCTCACAGGTGAAAATGTACGCAATGTTATTACTCACCTTCTCTTTTGTTTTTCAATCCTTGGAGTTCCTAAGGTCTTGAAGACAGATAATGCCCCAGCGTATACTAGTAAAAGTTTCGCTTCTTTTTGTGCTTCATTTCAGATTTTACATAAAACAGGTATACCTCACAACCCACAAGGACAAGGTATCATTGAACGTACTCATCTTTCCCTCAAACATCAGTTCTCTAAATTAAAAGGGGGGAGATGGTATGATCCTCATTCTCCTAAACTGTTAGTGTCACATTCCTTATTTGTTCTTAACTTTTTAACTTTGGATGCAGAAGGACGCTCCGCGGCTGATCGGCATTGGGGGCCGCGTATGCGGCATTACCCGTTGGTTTATTGGAGAGACCCCATAGATGGCTCTCGTCATGGACCTGACCCAGTTTTAGTTTGGGGCAGGGGGCATGTTTGTGTTTTTCCAACAGACGCAGAAGCCCCTCGTTGGCTTCCTGAACGTTGTGTCCGACATGCCCAGAAGCAAAACGAACCGGCTGCGGGGACGGCTAGCACGCTTGACGATGCAGCCTCGCCTCAGCCACCCGGAGCGAGCTCGGAGAAGACGCCAACGTCTGGCGATTTTGCTGAGCCTTTTGTGGATGCTGAGGATTCAAGTGAAGACTGAGGAATATTGGGCTTTTGTCCCTAATCCTCCAATGATGCATCCTGTGACCTGGAACGATAATGACTTTGTTCCTGTTTATGTTAACAATACTAAAGTTTTAGGACCTCCTTCTATAGGACATGTTATCCCAATATCTACACTTTATAACTACACAGGATTATCTACTACTTTACCCATCTGTTTTTCATTAGACAATAATAACTGCACTCTTATCTCTAGATATGCTGATTGGGATGGGAATTTCACTAACGGGACTCACTGGGGAGTGGACTTACTATACCTACGACGAAATGTCTCAACTACCATTGTAGGACCAGGAGATCCCCCACCTGATATCCCATTGTGCAAGCAGAAAACACCATCCCCAAGTCAATTGGGACCTGCTTGGAGAATGTGCCATCTCAACTATACCATCTGTGATCAAGGGCTTTGTGACTGGAGTGATTACCGCCCCACAACATTCAGACCAATGAACTTGCTGTATGGTATATGGACTAGAAATAATCGTACATTTCAAAATATGTTATGGAAAGCGGTTGCTGCCCTTCAATATGTCACTGTAGCTAAAAGAGATGTTCAATGGGTTCACCTTGGAGACCAGGACGCTATGAATGTTTCGGGGACTCAGAAAAATGTTTCAATTATTGCTTGCGTTCCAGATCCATATGCTTTTGTAGCCAGAAATGTTCAACTTATATATGATCAAAAGTATAACTTAAGCTGTCATAACTGCTTCCTAACCAATTGTTTAAACGCATCAATGAATGCTACATCATTTGCTGTTATTAAGCAACCTGCCTTCACCTTTCTACCTGTTAACCTTACCATTCCCTGGTTTAATGATCCAGGGTATGCTATTATTAAGGCTACTAACGATTTGATTTTAGCCCGATCAAAAAGATTTATAGGGACGCTTATTGCAGGAATTACCACCCTGATTGCCCTCATTGCGACAGCAACTACAGCTGCTGTCGCCCTAACTGAAAGTGTACAGACAGCAGACTTTGTTAACGAACTAGCACATAATGTCTCTGTTGCCTTCCAGACCCAGGAAGACTGGGACCGAAAAGTAGAACAGAAATTAAACACCTTCTATGATACTGTTAGAATTGTTGGAGAAGAGTTAAAATCGCTTAAGGTTCGATCTTCTTTAAAATGTCATTTCATGTTTCCCCATATATGTGTTACCCCTTTTCTTATAATTCAACTAAGTTTCCATGGGAAAAGATTCGTAACCATTTGTTAGGAATTTGGCATAATTGCAATTCATCCTTAGATCTTATTACGTTACATAAAGAGATTCAAGATTTGATAAATGCCCCTTCTTTAAACATAGATATTGCTCGAGATGCTCAGAATTTCTTGTCCTCTTTGTCCAAGCAGTTTCCCTCTTTTGGACATGTTCTTTATAATTGGATAGGTCTTGGTATCTTCGCTATTCTGCTTTTATTGTGTATACCTTGCATCATTCGGTTTTTCCTTAAACAAATCGGTGGCTTGTACATAGACCTCAAGAAACATAAGTTGAACATGATGAAGAATGTGGAACCAATGTGCTAGATAAAATAAAAAAGGGGGAGATGTGGGAGTCCGCCAGGCCATAAGGGGACCAAGGACAGAGTCCCCCACTGTGAAAATGGTGGAGGAACTTAGTTTCTGGTCCCTGGAGCCGGCAGGTATCTTGACATCTTCCGGACCTTCTCGATCTCAGCCTTGAAGGGAAGAACAAGATCTTGGCATATGCGTCATGTTCCAAGAAAGTGATAGTCATGAGGACACTGTTATCTTCGGGCTAATGTTCTCAGGATATAAGAACATCTTGCCCTCTTGATAGCTTTCGGGAGTGTACAAACTTTTGTAAAACAACATTGTTCTCAGGCCACTGCAGTTTTGCATATAAGCCAGCAGTTCCTTGAAAAAAGTTGCCATTTGCCAGCAGAGCTTATGGTCCTCTCCATTCTTTTAAGTCCCTCGCCTCACCTCTCGACCACCCTTGCTGCTGCGGGCAGCGGCACATTTTACCTTCAGAAAATTTTTTATTGGATTCATAAAAAGTAATAGAAACATGTTTGCAATCCTGAAAATATTTGTTTAAACACTTCCGAAAGGATTACATGAAATGAAGGAGTTTGATTGCAATTTAAGAATTAATATAATTTTCCTCCTTTTTATTGAATTGTTTGGGGTGACACTGGCTAACAAAATGATCCAATTTTCAGGTGCACAATTCAACAACACATCATGTGTACACTGCATTGTGTGTTCAGCAGCCCAAGTCTTGTTTGTGTCTTTCACCATTTATTTCCCCATACCTTCCTTCACCACCTCCCACCCCATGCAAACACTCCCTCTCCCTTGCAATCACCACATTGTTGTTAGGGGCCATGAGTGTTCTGTCTTTTCTTTTTCTGTTTTGCTAAGTCTCCTCACTTCTCTCCCTCAGAGCCTTCACCTCCAACAGCTGTCAGCCTGTGGTATCTAAGAGTCTGTCTCTATTTTGTTTGTTTGTTCATTTTGTTTATTAGATTCCACGTATGAGTGAAACCATATTTTATGTCTTTCTCTGAGTGGCTTACTTCACTCAGAATAATGCTCTTCAGGTCCATCCATACTGTTGCAGATTAAGCTTTTCTTCTTTTTTAAAGCCCAGTAGTATTCCATTGTGTAAATGTACCTTTAGTGAGGGTGAGGACATGGAGAAAAAGGAACCCTGGTGCAAAGTTGGTGGGAATGCAGATTGGTGCAACCACTTTGGAAACAGGATGGAGACACTTCAAAAAAATTAGTAATGGCAATTGCCTTATGACTCAGTGTTTCTACCTCTGGGAATTTATCTGAATTTACCCAAAACACTAATTCGAAAGAACATATGACCACTCTGTTCATTGCTGAGAAGCTGATAACTGCTGGCCCATACATTGGTATCATTTACTTTTTAACAAATGTTCGTTGACTGATCCAGTGGCCTTATAGTGTTTGCTTTCTACTCTTGTTTTCTGGATGGAAATTTGTAGCTGAATAAGGTGTTCACAGTGTGGCTTTGTTTACGAATGTCTAGTACCTTGGGAATTTAATTGAAATGGTTATTTTAAAGTAAGCATTAAGACAACTATTACCATAAACAATAATACATTTATTGAAAATTGTTCTCATTAGCTCTGAATAGTTTTCACAAAGATCATGTTATTTTTAATTCTCACAGAAAGCTTAATTGTAATTTTATTTATCGCTTTAACAAACAGTTTATATGTATATTTACACACGCATTTGGGACATAAATTTCTGTTGTATGTGCTGGTGAGGACATAAACATTCTTGAAAACTGATGTGTAGCTCTGGAAAATAGTCAATAGTTGGAGTACTTATCTGGATAACTCATGGGTAATGAGGCTGTCCTGCTAAGTAACGAAATAGTTACTACATTTGGACATGGCGCTTACCGTACCCAAATATTACACTTTGCCAATTTGACACTCACCATGAGTCTGTGGGATGAGCAGGTAGGTTATACATGAATATACTTAGTATGCAATAAAGTCATATAAATGACAAGTTGTACAATATCAGATTGAGCCACATAGTATAAATAATTAGTAAAAATGTAAAAAAGTCTCAAGACTTTAGCCAAACTCAGCATATTATTTCTATTCTTTACCAATGTGGTTGTTGCCAATTTGTATGTGTAGCAATTGGACTATTACTTTCTGAATCTACATCACTTGCTCTGCGTCATCAGGGGACCTCCTTCAAGCATGAGCAAAGGACTCAGAAGACTCTGATTTCCACAGGGGCATGAAGAGAGCAGAAGGGCCAGCTCTGCTCCTTTGTCTCTTGATGCATTAGGGATACTTAAGTTTTGTAGCTGGGAGTCTGTGTTTAAACTCCAGACCCAGCATGTGACTTGACTTTTTCTCTTTCAGCATGGACTGTTTTCCAGGAAAACAGGGATGATAAGATTTAACGTGGACTGTTTCCTAGGACTGTTTCTTGAACAGCTACTTTCTTTACATTAGATCACTTGGTCATGCTGACAATACCCTTAAGTAGGTAGGTATTATAATTTTTCATACACACCCATTCTTATTTTAAATGATGAATGAAGAAAGAACCCAACTCAGCATGTGCATACTTGTTACATGTTAGTGTAGAGCTAGGCACCTTTTCATAGAGCTTTCTTCTTTTAGGGAATGAATGAATTCATCTTTTATGTTTTGTTTATTATAATGAAATTATTTGAGTGACAATGATTAATATAATTATATAGACATCAAGTGTACAATTCTATAATACATCACCTGTATATTGTATTGTGTGTTCACCTTCTGAAGTCAAGCCTCCTTCTACCACCATTTATTCACCCTTTAACCTCTTCTACATATCCCTGTGCCCACCTCTCCTTTTTTCTGGTAATCACCACACTATTGTCTGTGTCCATGAGTTGTTTTTCTTAATTTTTAATCTTTTCACCCATCCCCTAACCACCTTCACTCTGATAGCTGTCAGTCTGCTTTCTGTATTCATCTTAAAGTCTCAAATCAGTTCAGAGGTAACAAATTTGGGTGAATAGCGATGAATTTTAAAGGACTCCAAACTAGGGGTTATTTCTTCTTCTCTTTGTAGAGGAGTTCCTCTCATGATCAGTGATGGCATGTGAGTCACCTCACTCCCATTCCATACTGATGGCAGCAGTGACCAATAAAGTATAAGTTCTCTGTCCTCAATGTGGATGTGACTTCAGAATACTCCTCAATAATCCACTCCTGGAAAAGTGATCTGCTTTTGCAGTGGAGATGAAAACTATGTAACTTCCCTGCTGTGTATGAATACTTTTCCTACATATAAGCTTTGGTCACTTTAAAGTATTGAATAATTTATTTCCTCCTTACTTCTGCCTCACTTCCCATTACAGCCTTCAACAAATTTCTAATTTTCTATTCTCCTTTACAACAGAAGCATGTAACCATCTTTTCACATCAATGCACCAACTGGTCAATGACTGTGATACAATGGTATCATAAACTGGACTCAGGTGAGTTTTTTTCTCATAATTGTAGATTTTATATTCTTACTCTAGTGGCAATTATCTTTTCCTTGGAAATCATGCAAAACCACAGCTTTATAACAGAGTTCATCCTCTTGGGGCTTTCAAAAAACCCAACGTTCCGAAAATAATATTTGTTATACTTTTGTTGAGCTTCAAGGCAACTCTCTGTGGCAACTTGCTAATTGTGGTGACCATCAGCAGCAGCTCAGCACTCCTGGGCTGTCCCATGTGCCTCTTCTTGGCGTTCTTGTCCTTCCTGGATGCCAGCTTCTCCACGGCCATCACCCCAAAGCTGATTGTGGACTCTCTGTCTCAGAGGAAGACCATCTCCTTTGAGGGCTGCATGACACAGATCTTTGCTGGACACTTCGTTGCTGGAGCGGGAATGATTGTCCTCACAGTCATGGCCTATGACCGCTATGTGGCCATCTGCAAGCCCTTGCATTACTCTTCTATCATGAACTGGAGGCTCTGTGGCATTCTGATGGGGGTGGCCTGGACAGGGGGATTCCTCCACTCCATAATACAAATCCTCTTTGTTTTACAGTTGCCCTTCTGTGGTCCCAAAGTCATTGATCATTTCGTGTGTGACTTGTACCCATTACTGGAGCTGGCCTGCACTGACACTCATGTCTTTGGCTTTTTTTGTGCTGGCCAACAGTGGGTTTATATGCATCATAATATCCTCTTTGTTGTTTGCCTCCTATGGTTCCATCTTGTTCTCTCTGAGACTTCATAGTACTGAAGGGCAGTGGAAAACTCTCTCCACTTGTGGATCTCACATTGCTGTTGTGGCTTTGTTTTTTGTTCCCTGCATAATCACATATGTCTGACCTCCATCCACTTTCTCCTTCGACAAAATGCTGATAATGTTTTACACCACCCTAACACCTTTGCTCAATCCTTTGATTTACACCATTACGAATAAGAAAGTGAAAAATGCCATATGAAATGTGTGGAGCAGAATAATGGTAGCTTTTCACGACAGATAAGACTGATTTGATGGAGTCTATGCTCAGTGTTTGTTCTAAGACATGGTGGAGCTGCTCACCGTAGTTCTTAAAATGAAGAGTTAGAGTGTCCAGTTTCCCTAAGTCTTCCTTGGCTTCAGCACTCTCAAAGCATCTCTGCTGCCTGAGGGGCCAATACACCATTGATTGCATTGAGGGCAGGTTGGCAGAAGTTTCTGTCTTGCAGGCCCCGTCACTGGAAGAGATTTAGGTTGAGAATAGGAAAGGGCTGTTATTTTTTTACACCTGTTTTTTTCATGCAAATAAGCTTTATTTGTGATATGCTCTCATAGAAGAGAACAGGCAAGGGGCTTGTTGAGGTAGGGGAGAAAGGCAAGGGCAGAGGTGGCAAGAGCAAAAGCCTTTGTTCTGAGGATTTACATAGTTGGTGGGATGGGGAGGGTCAAGAAGTTACATTTTGATGGACTGGTAAGGGTGGTTCTAGATTTCCAGAATGGGGGTGTGTTTACCCAAAGGTATTTCAGCCTTTCAGATCCTGGGATGAAAGCACATTTCCAAGGCTTTCTTTCCCAGATCCAAGGGAAAAAAGCATAGAATTCCAAGGACTGCTGAGTCAGTGTGTGGAACATGTACCCCTCCATACCTTCTCCTCCTTGTCAGTTTTTTTTTTTACTTTCTATTCTACCTAACATTCCCCATTCAATCATTTGGGACGGAAATCTTTGGTGATCTGGGGGTGAAGACTGTTCTGGCTGCTTCCTGCTGTAAAAGGAATGTTGAGAGTTCTTTGGGTTCTGTCCACTCTCTAACTTTTGGTTTGAGGCAGGGGAGGGAAGTGTCTATCAATCAGCCCATGATAGGTGTCCAGAGCCCGATGTCCCAGCCATGGGTAGTGATTGCTGCCTCTGCGTTCCAAACAGCTGAAGACAAAGCGTGCCATCCGAGTCAGCATCTGAGTCACCGCAATGTTTATAACATAGGAGAAACTCCCAGAAATTTGGTTCTTCTCCATAGTTGGTGGGATTTACACCTGGGTTTTCAATGGCCCTTGTCCATGATTAATAAATGCACCTTCTATCTGGGTTTGGGCCAGTGATATTGCAGTAGGTCATAAAGACAGAAGTTGAGTTCTGTGATGAAGTCTTGCATCAAACTATCCTCTGTAGTGTTTTCTTTTGCTCCCCCCCCCCTCTGTCTCTCTCTATGCTACCCTCTGATTCTTCTTTTCTTGGTTTTCCTCACTCTCACTGTCCTCTCTTTTGTACTCATTTCACTCATTCTCTACTCTTGCCTCTTCTATGCTCTTATTCATTTAGGTATCTATTTTTTGCTTTGACATTTGCTTCACCACGTACTATTCAGAACTTGATTCTGAAATGAGACTATAACATTAAGGTAACAATTTCTGTCTTTCTTGGAGGACTCAGGATGTCTGTTTTCTAAGATCGACATGATCCTAGCAAGTCTTCGTAAAATCTACATGAAATGGGTGTGAGTTGTAAGTGACATGGATGGTGAATGCTACAGAGAGGCTATTTAATAGTACCCCACTCTAATTTTAACCTAACTGTTCTTGGAAAAGCTTCCTTCCTTCCTTCCTTCCTTCCTTCCTTCCTTCCTTCCTTGCTTCCTTCCTTCCTTCCTTCCTTCCTTCCTTCCTTCCTTCCTTCCTTCCTTCCTCGCTTCCTTCCTCCCTCCCTTTGTTCTTCCTTCCTTTATTCCATCATCCTTCCTTTCTTCTTTTCTTCCTTTACTATTTATTTTTTTATTGTTGTCCAAGGACAGTTGTCTCTATTCCACCCCCCACTCCTCCTCAACCCAGCATTCCCCACTCCCCCCTCACCTTTGGTTCTACTCCTCTTTGGTTTTGTCCATGAGTACTTTGTACATGTTCCTGACAACCCCTCCCCACCCCCATTATTTCTTCCTTCCTCTCCTGCGTTGACTCTAAGTTCATTCTTAATTTCAGTGACTCTAGTTATATTTTGCTTGCTTGTTTGTTTTGTTGTTTTCACAGAAAATGAGTGGGTCAAAAAACTATGATACGTTTACTTGATGAAATAATATCTACCAGAAATAAAGAAAGGGTCCAACTCTATACCAAATCATGAATGGAACTGGAGGGCATTATGCTAAGTGCCATAAGCAGGCCGTGAAAGAGAAATACCACATGAATTTACCTCTAAGTAGAAAACAATTCTGTATCTCAGGTCAAAGTTCCCACATTGAAAGGATCAGGCACAGAGGCACATTACCTTGTAAAAGAATGTGCAGATCAAATGAAATAACAATAGTGAAAATTGTTTGAATAATAAGTTTTTTTTTAAAGATTTTATTTATTTATTTATCTTTAGAGGGGAAGGAGAGAGGGAGAGAAACATCAATGTATGGTTGCCTGTTGTGAGTCCCCTGCTGGTAGTTAGCCTGCAAGGAACCGGCATGCAACCCAGGCATGTGCCCTGACTGGGAATCGAACCGCGATCGTCTGGTTCGCAGGCCCGCGCTCAATCCACTGAGCTACGCCAGCCAGGGCTTGAATAATAAGTTTATACCACAAGAATAATATATAATCTATGATTGTGCTATTCAGTTAAAATGACACACAGTAATATAAGCAACTGGTGATAGAGGCATGTGTCTATCTGGGAGAAAAGGGGAGACTTGTATTATCAAATGTATTTGAACTGGTTTAAAAATTCAACAGGTAAAAGTAAGAATTAAAGAAGGGAAAATTAGATTCTTTATTACTGTAATGTACCCTCAAATCAAGGAGTTAAGAAAGTTCAGGAGTGTTAGGAAACATGAATTAATTCAGTGATAAAAGCTATGAAAGTGTTGGTCTGGTTTAATGTGTACATCTTTTCAGGAGCTAAGTTCATGTCTTATATCCCCAAGACTTCTCTTTACTTATTGAAAAGAAAACAATTTAGAACTGTATGACCTGGCTTTCATGGTTGTCCTACATCTGTCCATAATTTTATCTCTTACAACTTTTTGATCAATGGCAGCAGTGTTTAGGCAGATCATCTCTATGTTTGATCTTTGTTGTTGATCAAAGCAAGATTTGTGGTCTTCCCAATTCTTTATCTTACAATACTGTCAGGCAACTTTCTCATTGTAGTGACTATTAAAAACAACAAGTCCCTTGGGATTCCCATCTATTTCTTCTATCTGTCCTTTGCTGATGTCTGTCTCTGTAGAATGACAGCCCTAAGATTGATTGTGAATGCCCTTTCTCAGAAGAAGAACACTTCCTACAATGAGTACATGACTCAAGTCTTCACAGTTCATTTCTTTGGATGCATCGATATCTTTGTGCTTATCCTCGTGGCCTTTCATTGCTACATCACCATTTGTAAGCCCTTGCAATACCCAATCATCATGAGCCACAGAGTGTGTGGTGTGTTGGTGATTCTGGCCTGATGGGATCTTGTATCCACTCTTCAGCACAGATCTTCCTAGCTTTGCAATTGCCCTTTTGTGGCCCCAATATGATTGACCACTATTCTTGTGACTTGCAACCCTTGTTGAAACTTGCCTGCATGGACACATATGTGATAAATTTGCTAGTTGTCCCTAATAGTGGGGCCATTTGCATGGCGAGTTTTATAATTCTCCTTTTTTCCTATGTTGTTACTTGTACTCTTTGAGAAACCACAGCATAGAAGGAACATGAAAAGCCCTTTCCACATGCACATGCCACTTTATTGTGGTTGTCATATTTTTGTTACATCTGTATTGATATAAACACACCCACCAACCATGTTTCCAGTAGACACGATGATAGCTGTATTTAATACCATTGGGACATCCTTGCTCGACCCTGTGATCTATACATTGAGGAATGCAGAGGTTAAAAATTCCACGAAAAGGTTATGACAAAACAAAGTATGACTTCAGGTAATAAATTCTGTATGGGCACTCCAATGTATACTTTCTTAATATCTTAGTTTTGTTCCATGGGAAGGAAAGGTAAAATATTTTGGGGGGGAAATAAACAAGAAATCTGACAGGATTGCATTAGAATATGGTTATTGCTTAAAGTCAGTAATCATTTTGAACAACCTGGGATGATCCTTGCTTGAATTCTATCAACATTTGGTTATACTCCTTAGTTAATTTAGCTTCCTATGCCCTCCTTTTCTTCTTAGGAAAGAAAAGTACTGACAAATGACAGAACAATTGTATGTGCATGTATGTGTGCATATGCACCAATTTCTTCCTACATTTCATCTTCATCCTTATGAGTGCAGTCATCACAGCTAATCTCTAGGGCCTAAATACTTACAAAGTCAAGGTTGCCATCTTGACAAGCTGACGATTACAGAAGATGTTCTGATAAATTACTCCTCTGGAAATCTGTGTCTGAGCCTCCTTCAGTGGGGGTGTCTACACTGATGAACCCTCCAACTGCGATCAAAGCTAGAAGCATCCGTGAAAACTTACACTGTCTATGGAAAACCTCTCAAAATTAATTCTGTGTGATATGAGAGCGTGTGGATTGTGATATTTGGACAAGACATCACTGTCAGTGAGTCAGTGGCTATTTGGGTTCTTCCCACTCTTCTTCACAAAAGAGAGAAAGAGACACTAGAGAGTTTTGCAGCAGAAATGAGTGAAAGTCAGGAAAAAGGGGAGGACAGAGGACAATGCATGATGAAGAGAGAAAAAGGGAGAAAGTAAAGTGGAAATGTTGTCCAATTTGGAGTCAAGGAGCTTAATCTTTCTTATTTCTTGAGCATTACTTTTGGGTGTATGAACACTTGCAGGCAAATAATTGTCCCTGGCTCTATGTTTATTTGGGTACCAGGAGAAAAGGTTTGTTTTTGTTGTTTCATTCCATAATATTTCAAAAGTCAAAATTCAGACTTTGGAGAAGAATCTGGTAAGAAAAGTGAGGCCTACCACTTCTCAATTTTGGTCTTTTGGTTTCGCAGGAAAATGTTTTAAAATGTGTGTTTTCATATGGAAACAACCTAATCCACGTGTGTAAGTCACACCCCACAACAACGTCATGATCTAATAATAAAGTACTGTCATGACAGTTCAATACCGGGGTTTATAATTATCATCAAATTTGCACCAGAAAGTATTACTCCTAGTCATCTGGACTAATGAGAAAAGGACACAATAAACTCGTAAGTATGTGAAGAATTTCCATCAACTGAAGGCAAAATTTTATGTTGCACCAATGATTCCCTATAGTTTGGTTCAGGAAAGTGGTGACAGAGTAAATATTTTCGTCCCAAATGGGACATTTGTCAGAGCTCTCAATACCATATACACAAGCAGCTACATAGTTTCATACTTCTTTCAAATAAAGAATTTCTCCAATTTCTTACAGTTCTTTTTGAGAGCACATGAATCTGGCCTTACTAAGATTATACTTAAGTATAATTGATTCTCAAGTAACCAAGACACTCAAAATAAAAGATCAATCCTTACCTCTTGGTATTCTTTCAAATTTATTGTAGTGTGAAAAAAAATTTATTTGTGATTAAATGAAACCGAAGAAAGCCTCAGGAATTTCCTTCTCATGATTAAATAATAGAGAGGCCAGATCTTCTTATATTTGATAGAAGGGCTTGATTAGAAAAGGTGAGAGAAACATAATGGCATAAATAGACTGGAATCACAGGATGAAGCACAGCTTGGTTAAAGACGTATACAACACATTAATGTTTCCTGAAGATGAGCAAATTTACAAAGTCCTCTAGGATGCAGTGAAACTTGGAGCTGTGACTAGTTTGATATTTAACTCAAGCAACTTGATGCAGAAAGATCGCATAAAGGCCAAAATAATAGAAGGGTTGGAGAACTACAGAAATGACTGTGAACCTGGATGCCCCAACCTGGGTAAGGATGAGATTGTGTGGCTGTTCCTCTACTCAGTTTGAAAATCATCAAAGACTAGAATGAATGGGAGGAAGGGGAGCAAAACATACTAAAAGAAATATTGACCAATTCCCCCCAAATTAATTAATTAATTGATTAACTACAAATTCTATTGATTTATTTTTAGAGGTCAAGTGAGGTGGAAAGAGAGGGGGAGAAACATCAATGTGTGGTTGCTTCTCCATGGTCTCCACTGGGGACCTGGCCTGCAACTCAGGCATGTGTCCTGACTGGGAATTGAAGAAGTGAGTGTTTGTTTTGCAGCTCACACTCAATCCACTGAGCTATATCAGCCAGGGCAAGTTTCCCCCAAGTTTAATAAAGGCTGGAAATGCATAAAACCAAGAGTCTCACAAATCCCAAGCATAAAATTCATGGAGGAATTTACAATTAAAACTAATGTATAATAAATTGGTGAAGAGCTGCACCAAATTGGCAAAAGGAGATAAAGAGAAAAGGCATGGTGCACAGAGAAAGAAAGATAAAAATTACAGCAGAATTCTCACTACAAACAATGTAAACTAGGAGAGTATCTTTAAAACACTTGAGTTTACATGCATACAACTGGTTGGTTTTATCACTTTTCACAACTGTTATGGAAGCAGAAGTGTGAAAATAACTGATAAAAAGCCTTTGCTTCTGTTCCAAGATCCCATAGACCCTGAGATTAGAGTTGCCAATGCTAATTCCAAAATGACAAAGAGCAAAGTCATGATGAGTTGAAATCCAGCCAAAGTCCATTCCAATCTGAGAGCACATTTCACTGTGGATTCCTGGATGTCATCAGGGGGAGCTTTAATCCCATGTTTCCAGATGTTCTCTGCAACCTGATTCCCAGTTTCACCCAGGATGGGTTAACTTTTCATACTGATATGACAGTGACCTGCCTGCATACTCAGTGTGCTAGCACCTTTCTGAGATGTCACTCAGCAAGAATAGAAATCTTGGCAGTTGTTAGCTCTTCAGTCTTACTCAAGTTACTGGGTACACTGGGTTATTTGTGCTTTAGCATGGTCTGCTGGGAAATAATCAAAAACAGAATTTTGAAAACATTTGTAGGTAATGGAAATTTTGCCTAGATCATCCACCATCCCTAGGTGGTTCAAGGGAGAGCTTATTTTCCTTCTATCCAAAGACTGTATATTTTTAACTGTCTAGTATCCTGCACTTACCTTTGTTTCCTCTTCTCATACTTTCTGCCTTATCCAGGACACTTTCTTCACCATCTTACTGGAAGAATTCAGCAAAACCCCTTCGATGGCCATTATTTTCTACAACTGTCCAAACCAAACAAAAAAGTGATAATATTAAAAATTTTAAAACATATTTTAAGACAAATAGCATATGATCTCACCTCAAAGTGGGACCTAATCAAGAAAACAAATAAGCAAGCAAAATATAACCAGAGACATTGAAATTAGAAGTAAACAGTAAACAGGAGGGAGATGGAAGGGGATGATGGGGGAAACATTTGAAGAGTTTTCAGGAATAATTAGAAAGGACACATGCTCACATCTAAGGCAGGGTGAAATCAGGGGGGTGAGGTGGAGATGGCTGGGGTGAGGTGGCAGGTTGGGGGGAAATGCAGATCACTGTATTTGAACAATAAAATAAAAAGTTTAAATAAAAAATATAAAGAAGTATGGAAAGGGATTACATGTCTATGTGCATTCATACCTGCAATTACTATTACAGTACTGTAGAAGCCCTATCCATATAATTAATTTGATTGAGGCAAGCAAAAGAGATAGGATTCCATTCATTATCAATAATGTGTGTTAGGTTAAAAAAATAAATGAAGAAAAAAGTGGTGCAATTTCATTTTTTCATAACCTTATTTGTGCTTATTCCTGAGGTAATTTACTATTATTTTTGAGCTGTGGTTGCTGTGTCTGAGTTCATGTTTACATTTTGGAAAAGAAGTTAGCATTCCCATTTTAGATATAAGAATGTCCATCTGCTTCATGTTTCATATGCAAAAAGAAACCGAAGTGAAAATAAAAACAAATAAGAAGACATTCTCTCTAAGTCATGACTTACTTGTTGACTAATATTTGAGAAAAAATATTCACATATGAGCAACATATCTGAATGCATGACTGATTTGTAAACAGAAACATTATGCTGATTCGATATGACAGTAACCTATGCTGTCAGCCCTAATGGGCAGAATGTCGGAAATGACCCTGAAATGGCATTGAGCTTTTCAGCCTGTCAAATGCTGAAGTTTAGGGTGATAAATTATTTTGTCTGAATATTAAGGCCTAAGCCGAACTTCACAGAATGTTTGTAAAAAATCTGCAAGGTATTCATACTTGAGAAACAGTTGTTCACACACTGAAATAGTGACCTTAAATGCCATGTATATAAACAATGGTGCTGTGCTGGCAGTCTGAATGACAGGAAGGTGAGGAGAGGGATGTCAGGAAAGTATTTTGTGTAAAGACAGAGAGTTGGAATGAACTTAATGATGAGGAGAAAAAAAGAGGGCTAACACATAGTTCATGCCAGGAAAAATACTGGACCCAGAGATGCCATTCAAGGTGGCTGATGTAGTATCTTCAGACAATTCACTATGTTGGGGGAATTTTGTCTGCAAGTAGGAGCCATTTTCAGTAGCTCAATAGTAAGATTTATCACCAAAGCTTCTTGCCAAAAAATCTTGGGTTGCTACAAGAAGAGATCACTGGAGAGTTGATAAAAAATGTGTTAAAGTAGTTTAGTGTTAAAGTAGTTTTGGCACCAAGGATTCTAAATTATTAAAGCATTGCATCAGCCTTGGAGACCATGAATTCATGTCGGAGCGAGATAGTGACCACAGTTGGCCATGTACAACAGGGAATCTACTTTTCCTTACCTGCTTTGTGAGCCAAAGACTGGGCTGTAACTAAGGCTGGTGTAAACAATACATCACCATCTTGCCTCAGTATAGCTCATGAGCCCAAGGAGTAACACCTCAGAGAGACACTTGGCATATGTGTGTAAAAGTCTATACATCAGCTAACAAGTCACATTGGATTACTAAAAATTCGAAGGCTTATTTTTTAGACCATTTTTATGTTTAGCAGCAATATTGAATGGAAGGTATAGAGAATTTCCATATACCTTGTGTATACATAGCCTCATATACACATGCACAGCCTCCTCCCATTATCCATGTCCCCTACCAGAGTAGTACATTTGTTACCCTTGGTGAACCTACATCGGCACATCATAATCACCCAAGTCCATAGTTTATCTTAGGCTTCTCTCTTGGTGTTGTGCATTCTGTGAGTTTGAACAAATGTATAATGACATAAATTCATCATAATTATATTCTACGAAGTAGTTTCACTGCCCTAATAATCTTCTGTGCTCACGAGTTATTCCTCTACTCACCCTATCCTGACAATCTTCATATTGAATTACTAAATTGCAATATAAATGAAGTCAAATCTACCTTTTATTAGGCCATCTTTTTGAGCTCTTTACTTTGAAGGAATTTCTTGCAGGCTATAGGACATGCAGACACAAGATTCTAGAGGTTCATTAAGAGAGGTGATTCTAGAGGTTCATTCTAGAGGTTAAGTAAGTGAAGAGAGGTGATGCATCTCATAACTATTTTTTAAACAGAAGATCTTGTTTCACTTGGCTATGCTTTTGAGCCCAGGCTAAATTCTGGAGAGCACAGAAATTTATGGTGTAATGCAATACTCTGAGGTCCTTAATTTTTATGCCTCTCTGAACATCCACAATTTACCTTATATTAATGTAGGTATATAAACTTAGTTGAAACATTTTTATTTTATTAAAAATATTTTTTATTTTTTAATTCAGTATAGTTCAAGTACAGTTTTCTATTTTTTACTCCCATCTCAGCCCAGCCTCCCATGCTAACTACCGCTCTCCCATTTCCCCCTTCTTAGTTTTTGTCCATGTGTCCTTTATACTTGTTACTGCAAATTCTTCCTTTGTTCCCATGAAATTCCCTCCCCTTTCCCTTCTGGTCACTTTCAGGCTGTTCTATATTTCAGTGTCTTTGGTTATATTTTGCTTGCTTGTTTGTTTTGTAGTTTTGGTTTCTGTTCAGGTTGATATTGTATGGTATTTCTTTTTAACCTTCTGGCTTATTTCACTCAGCATAATGCTTTCCAGTTCCACCCATGCTATTGGAAAGGGTAGGAGCTCCTTTTTTCTTTCTGCTGCATAGAATTCCATTTTGTAAATATACCATAGTTTTTTGATCCATTCATTTCCTGATGGGCACGAAGGTTGCTTCCAACACTTGGCTATTGTAAGTTGTGCTGCTATGAACATTGATGTGCATAGGTTCTTTTGATTGGTGATTCAGAGCTCTTAAGATATAATCCTAGCAGTGGACAATAGCCAAGACTTGGAAGCAACTTAGGTGTGCATCAGTAAATGAATGGATCAAAAAATTATGGTACATATACACAATGGAATTTTATGCTGCAGAAAGAAAGAAGGAGCTTCTACCTTTTGCAACACCATGGATGGAACTGGAGAGCATTGTGCTAAGTGAAATAAGCCAGGCATTGAAGGACAAATACCATATGATCTCATCTTTAACAGGAATCTAAAAAACAAAACAAAGAAGCAAGCAAAATATAACCAAAGACACTGAACTAGAGAACAGGCTGACAGTGACCAGAGGGGAGAGGGGAGGAAATTTCAGGGGAAATAGGGGGAGGGATTTAGAGGAACATATACAATGGATACATGGACAACAACTGAGAAGGGTGGAAATGGGAGGGAGGGGGGACCACGGTGGGTGGGATGGGATGGGAGTAATAGACAGAAAACTTTACTTGAAAAATCCCACCAACAGTGAGCTAGGGTCCCCTCTTCCCCACACCCTCTCCAACATTTTTTGTTTGTTGCTTTATTTATGATGGCCATTCTGACTGGTAAAAAGTGGTATCTCATTGTGGTTTTAATTTGCATCTCTCTGATAGCTAGCAATATTGAGCATCTTTTCATGTCTCTGTGGATCCTCTGTATGTCCTTCTTGGAGAAGTGTCTGTTTAAGTCCTTTTCCTATTTTTTAATTGGTTTAGTTGTCTTCCTAGAGGGAAGTCGTGTGAGTTCTTTATATATTTTGCAGATTAAACCCTTGTCTGAGGTATCATTGGCAAATATGTTTTTTGATACAGTTGGTTCCCTTTTTATTTGAATACTGTTTTGTTTAGCCATGCATAAGCTTTTAATTTTGATGAGATCACATTTGTTTATTCTTTCCTTTATATTTCTTACTTTAGGGGACATATCAGTAAAAATGTTGCTGCATGAAATAACTGAGTTTTTTTCTGCCAATATTCTCCTCTAGAACCTTAAGTGTGTCACAGCTTATATTTAAGTCTTTTATCCACCTCAGATTTATTTTGGTGTATGGTGCAAGTCGGTCCTTGAGTTTCATTTTTTTTTTTTTTTACACATAGCTGTCCAGTTCTCCCAACACCATTTGTTGAAGAGGCTATGTTTAGTCCATTTTATGTTACTGCCCCCTTTGTCAAATATTAATTCTCCATAGAGAGTTGGGTTTATTTCTGGGGTCTCTGGTTAGTTCCATTGGTCTATGTGCCTGTTTTTATGCCAGTACCAGGCTATTTGGATTACAGTGGCCTTATAATACAGTTTGGCATCAGGTATTGTGATACCTCCTACTTTGTTCTTCTTTCTCAAAATTGCAGGTGCTATTTGGGGTCTTCTATGGTTCCATATAAATGTTTGAAGTGTTTGTTCTATGTCAGTGAAATATGCCATTGATACTTTAATGGGTATTGCCTTGAATTTGTAAATAGCTTTGGGTAGTATGGATATTTTGATAATATTAATTCTTCCAATCGAGAAACATGGTGTGTTTCCATTTGTTTGTGTCTTCTTTGATTTCTTTCTTCAGTGTTGTGTAGTTTTCTGCATACAGGTCTTTTACTCCTTGGTTAGGTTTATTTCCAGATATTTTATTTTTCTTTTTGCTATATCGAATGGGAATTTTGTTTTCTTAATTTCTGCTTCTGCTGTCAAAATGCCTTTGATTTCTGGATATTGACTTTGTAACTCGCTGTTTTGCCAAATTTATTTATTAGTTTTTGGGTAGAGTCTATAGAATTTTCCATGTAGACTATCAATCATGCCATCTGCCAAAAATGCCAGTTTTGTTTCCTCCTTTCCGATTTGGAAGCCTTTTATTTCCTTTCTTGTCTGATTGCTGTGGCTAAAACTTCCAATACTATATTGAATAGAAGTGGTGAAAGTGGACAACCTCGTCTTGTTCCTGATCTTAGTGGAAAGGATTTCTGTTTTTGCCGATTGAGTATGATGTTGGTTGTAGGTCTCATATATGGCCTTTATTATACTGAGGAATGCTCCCTCTATTACCAATTTGCTGAGTGTTTTTATCATAAATGGGTGTTGTACCTTATCAAAAGCTTTGTTTTGCATCTATTGATATGATCATGTGATTTTTGTGTTTGCTTTTGTTTATGTGATGTATTACATTTACTGACTTGTGAATATTGAACCATTCTTGCATCTCTGGGAGGAATCCCACTTGGTCATAGTGTATGGTTTTTTTGATGTATTGTTGGATGCAATTTGCCAATATTTTGTTGAGGATTTTATAGTTTATGTTGACCACTGATATTGGCCTAAAGTGTTCTTCCTTTGTTGTGTCTCTATTTGGTTTTCGAGTTAGGATGATGCTGGCTTCATAAAAAGAGTTGGGGAGTTTTCCCTCCATTTGGATTTTTTGGAATAGTCTGTGAAGAATAGGGGTTAACTGTTCCTTAAAAGCTTTGTAGCATTCTCCTGTGAAACCATATGCTCCAGGGCTTTTGTGTGACGGGAGTTTTTTGATTACTGTTTCAATTTCATCTGCTGTTATTGGTCTCTTTAGGGTTTCTGCTTGTCTTTCATTGAGTTTTGGAAGATTATATTTTTCTAGAAATTTGTCCATTTCACCTAGGTTTTCAAATTTCTTGGCATACAGTTCTTCATAGTACTTTCTTACAATCCTTTGTATTTCTATGGTATCAGTTGTAATCTCTCCTCTTTCATTTCTGATTGTGTTTATTTGTGTCCTGTCCTTTTCTTGATGAGCCTAGTTAAAGGCTTGTCAATTTTGTCTATATTTTGAAAAAAACAACGTCTGGAGTCATTGATCCTTAAAATTGTGCTTTTAGTCTCTATGTTATTTAATTCTGCTCTGATATTGGTTACTTCCTTCCTTCTACTTGCTCTGGGTTGTCTTTTTTGTTGTTCCTGAAGTTCTTTCAGGTGTAGAGTTAGGTTGTTTTTTTTTTTTTTTAATGTTTCTATCTTCTTTAGGTAAGCCTGTATTGCTATGAACTTACCTCTCAGGACGGCCTTCACTGTGTCCCATAAGTTTTGGTTGTGAGTTCCTTTTTTTTTGTTTGTTTCCAGAAAGTTTTTGATTTCTTCCCTAATTTTATTCTTGACCAATTTGTTGTTTAATAGCACACCATTCAGTCTCCATGATTTTGGGTGTTTTTTTTTTTCCCCTTTGGGATTGGTTTCCAGTTTTAGTGCATTGTGGTCAGAGAAAGTGCTTGTTATGATTTCAATTTTCTTAAATTTGTTGAGTCTCGTTTTGTGTCCTATCATGTGGTCTACCTTTGAAAATGTTGCATGTGCATTTGAAAAGAATGTGTATTTAGCTTCTTTGGGATGCACGGCTCTATATATATCATTAATTCCATTTCATCTAGGGTTTTGTTTGATGCCCCAATATCTTTGTTGATATTTTGTTTGGAGGATCTATGCATTTTTGACAGTGGGGTGTTAAAATCCCCTACTAATTGTGTTGCTGTCTATATGTTTCCTGAAGTTCTCTAAGACTTTCTTTATGTATTTGGGTGCTCCTATGTTGGGTGTATATATATTTACAACGTTTACGTCTTCTTGGTGGATTTTTTCCTTGAGTATTATAAAGTGACCTCTGGGTCTCTCTTTACGGCTCTTTTAATGAAGTTTATTTTGTCTGATATGAGAATTGCTACATGACTTTTTTTCTTGTCTGTTTGCTTGGAAAATTTGTTTCCAGCACTTCACTTTAAATGTGGGTAGGTCTTTTGTCCTGAGGTGGGTCTCTTGAAGGCAGCATATGTGTGGGTCATGCTTTTTTATCCATTCAGCTATTCCATGTCTTTTGATTGGAGCATTTAATCCATTTACATTTAAGGTTATTATTGATAGGTACTTATTCATAGTCATTTTTGTACCTGTGTTCCTCTGTGTCTCTCTTATTTCCTCCCTTTTCTTAAAGCTGAGCTTTTAGTATTTCTTGTAGAGCTGGTTTGGTGGAGGTATATTCTTTTAGACTTCTTTTGTCTTGGAAGCTCTTTATTTGGCCTTCTGTCTTGATTGAGAGCCTTGCTGGGTAAAGTAGCCTTTGTTGTAGGCCTCTAATTCTCATTACTTGGAATATTTCTTGCCATTCTCTTCTTGCTTGGAGCGTTTTCATTGAGAAGTCAGTAGCTATCTTTATTGGGGCTCCCTTGTATGTTACTTCCTTTTTCTCCCCTGCTGCCTTTAAGATTCTGTGTTTGTCTTGGAATTTTGGCATTTTAGTGATGATGTGTCTTGAAGTGGGACTTTTTGGGTTACTCTTCATTGGGACTCTCTGTGATTCCTGAATTTGTGTGACTTTTTCTCTCATCAAATTACGGAAATTTTCCATCATTACTCTTTCAAATAGATTTTCTATCCCTTGTTTTTCTTCTTCTCCTTCTGGTATTCCTATTATTGGGATATTATTACATTTCATATTGTCTTGCATTTGTCTTAATCCCTCTTCGTTCTCTCTGAGCCTCTTTTGTTTTTCTTGCTCTTTCTGGGTGTTTTTTTCTACTTTGTCCTCCAAGTTGGTGATCCAATCTTCTGCTTCTTTGATCCTGTTTTTAATTCCTTCTACTTTGGCCTTCAGTTCTGAAATTGTATTTTTCATTTCCTCTTGGCCTTTGCTGATATTTTCTAGTTCCCTTTTCATGTTGATATAGTTTTCGGTGAGTTCGCTGTAGCTTCCCTGTTGTTTCTGGTAGCTCATTGTGTGCTCTTTGAACATCTTGATAACCAGTGCTTTGAATTCAATATCTGATAGTTGACTTTCATCTATTTCATCTAATATTCTTTCTGAGGCTTCCACCTTTTCTTTCATTTGGAGATTGTTTCTTTGTCTTCCCATTTTTTTTGAGGCTCTTCTTGCTAGCCTCAGCTTCTTAAATTGATCTGTTCTGACTCCCTGCGTTTATGCTGTGAACTTCTGTGGTAGAATACCTGTTAATTTGAGTGGTGCAGTCTCCTGCAGGAATCTTGATGTTCTCCGTTTTCACCTACTCCTTTTTGTGTCTGTGTGTGATCAGTTGAAGGGGGAAACGAAAATGTTTTTTCACAGGAGAGGAGTATTTTGTGATATTTACAGTCACAGCCAGTAGAGAAGAGATAGAAGATCTTTTGGCTATATATAGTGTTAACCGTAATCTTCAACCCAACTTGCCACTTTTAAGAAAGGATGGACAAAAGATTAGTCTCTTGTTGGGGAGGGAAGGCTTGTGAGTTGGATGTAGAAAGCAGTGAGGTTGCGGGCGGTCATATTTTAAGGTAAGGTGAGAGTAAAGAATCATAAATAGGTGTAGCGTGTGAGCAAGTAGAGTTAATCACTACAGTAATAGAATTCAGAAACCTGTAAAGTGGTCTAAGCTCCGACAGATGTGTTTTGAAGTATTTACAGTTGTATGGAACAACTATTATTTACAATAATATCAGAGCAACAATCATATGGCAGACTCTATGTAATCTGTCTGAATAGGGTGTATAGAGCTTTGGGTAGTGTGCTCAAGGAAAACACGTGGTGTGAAGTATAGCAGTACACTGTGGAGGAAAGAACAGGGGAAACTTGTCAAATAATACAATATAGCCAGCCAAGACTAAGAAACATATACAGAAAGAGGAGGAATACAAAGATACTGTTAAAATATAAAATAAGTGATAATAGTGAAAAATAATAATACAAATATGCAGCAACTTGTGGCTTCTTTGCCAGAGCAAAGTAAAATTGTCTCTGTCTCTCTTGTTGAGATGCCCCCTCTTTGGAACTTAGTCTGGTCTTTTTGAAGTCCCAAGTTGTTTATGTCTCTTGTGGGTAAAAGAAAACAAAGTAACAAACAAACAAACAAACAAACAAGAAAAAAAGGCAGGAGAAGACAGGAAAAAGTGATAAGTTTGGGAAGAAATGAGAAGGACTAAAACAGGAAAGAAGAAAGGAGAGGAACAAAGTATTGAAAGATAAAGCAAAAATAAAATTAAAATAATATAAGATTACTTAAAAGACACCCACCAAACAACAACAACAACAACAACAACACACCTTCCCTTGTTGGTTTCAATCTATCCAAACTGGTTTTTCTGGTTGCAGCAGGACCTCTCTGTGGGCTGGGGTGCAGGGTAACAGACTTGAGTGCAGGTGCTCTTACACCTGCCAGGCTGCCTGGGTCCTGCGGGATGGTCCTTCCCAGTCCTATGGCAGGATTCAAATGCTTCCGCCCATCCTCTGGATCGCTGCCAGGCTGGGTGGGAAGCAAGCCAAGCCGCTGTTGCAGGAGAGCACCTCAGTCCACTTACCAAAAAAAAACTTGTCCAGAAAGCCTGCCTCTCACCCCAGCCCAATTCCCAGCCAGACCAGTGACAACAATGTGCCTCTCAATTCTCCCAGGCTGGCAACCACAGAGTTTCCAGTTGAGCATGGCCCATTGTCCTTGTTACCCTGTCTGTAAACTCAAGCAGACAGGTCTCTGCCTTGGGTTGCCCAGGCTTGCTTAGACGGGGAGGGAAGGAGCAGATGACCGGCTCTGGTCACCTACTGCCCCTGGATGCCAGGGCTCCACACCCCTCCAACACTGGTTGAAGACCGTGGCTCCCCACCCTCCTGCCCCTCTTGTTTTCACTCTTGTTTTCACTCAAATTCCAAGACCCCACTGACCTGCCGCTTTCCGGTCCCTCAGCATCTGTCACAATCTCTGGTCTCCCAATTTCAGAAATGCTGGGGAACTGTTGGTTCATTGTGCTGTTCCTCAGTAGATCTGCCAGGATTTTCTCTCATGTCTAAGGGAGCTGGAATCTGCTCCCTCCTACTCCGTGGCCATTTTCTCATTTGGTATGCAACCTTTTGGTGTTTCTGGGCCACCCGGGGAAGAAGAGTTGTCTTGAGCAACACATTAAATACATTTCAACACGTAGTCACAAAAGGATCTCATAATGTTTTAGGTGAATCTATGATTTTGTGTTGAGCTGCATTCACACGTATTCTGAGCCTCGTGGGCCACAGGTTGGACAACCTCTGCTAGAGTAAGTTTTTCTCCAGAGTCTCATTGCTATGTTTTGAAATTCTTCATACATGTTACGTGAATGAAATTGGCTTTTCCCTAGGACTTGGATGTTAGGATTCTTTTATTTTTGCTTAGCTCGTGGTAAAGCAAAAAAAAAAAAAAAAAAAAAAGAGGACAGAAATTCGTAGGATATATAGGGAAAGGGATATTTGGGGAATTAGAGAATCCCTGCTCAGTTTTTTCCTTTTGGGCACTATGTACCTACCAAAAGTAGAAAGAAAGACCCCCACGGAAGGAAGAAATAATAATTTATGGCGATCTATGTTTTTTTATTGGCACAAAAATAACCCATTGATTTTAAATTGCTCAAATTACTCTTCATTTGGTCTTATTTTCTCAACTTCCTTATGGCTCATAGTTTTTCTTGTATAAAAGGAACAATTTTTTCTTCCTTTCAAAGAGTTGAAGAGCTATTTGAAGCAACAAAGATGAATATTCTTTTATCTAATCTCAACAAAAAATGCATATGCTTAGGTTCCACAGCTGTTTCTTTGGATGTGTGGTACATACATTTACATGAAATCAATGCTTTATTATTGACCAGAGATATTTAGGTGAGTTAGGTGACTTATCCATGTTCTAAGTTGGCAATTTCCATATTATTATCCACATTTTAGAGAGAAGCAAACTGAAGCCAAGGGAGGTTTGCTCATTTACTTGCCTCAGTTCATACAGCTAAGAGTTTCAGCTACAAAACTTGAATTCAAGTCTTCCAAAATTCAGTCTTATTATCTTTCAACAAAACGCACTTGCCTGTTTATGTCTATAGATAATATTATCAACAGCCTTAAAGATTTACATTATTCTTCAAGGAAGTTTTTGTCAAATTTTTGTAGGCTTATCTCACATGTAGCTCTATATTTCAGCAACAGTGCCCCTCTGTGTACATGGAAAATACCAGGTCATTCTACATTACCACATAACACTTTATAAAGGCAAACTTCTCACTATGGCCTTCTGCCTGATGTTACTTTTTACAAATAAACCCTTCTTAAACTCACTAGTCATCTGGGGGTATCTGTTCCATAATTTGACCATAAAGTAATGTCGGAGCACAATACATCCATTCTTTGGGTTAGCTGTTTGTTCTAGTTTATGCATGGGTGTTGTAGACTGCTCTGCGTGGTTTTAGGAATTGTATCTTGACCCCTTGTGGCTAAGGGCGAGGGATAACCTTTGGAGAGTGGTACCTGCAGGAGACAAAGCCTGTTTGTAGTAGCAAAGGCTGCCTTGTTTTCTTTCTCCCTGTCCCCAAAGCTTAGTGGGAAGTCAATGACAAGTAAGACCCCTCACAATGGGGGGCAACCTAATCCAGACTCAATCACTTGGGAGGCCTTCATGGAAGGACTCGGGGCAGGGAGGATGGCCTGCAACAAAAATTAATGGACTCTCAACCCCCTGCTTTGACATAGCTCCAGTCCCCATGTTCTCTGGGAGAAGTGCTTCCTTGCTCTAATTACCTTAAGCCTGAATACCTGTTGGGGAGAGGCGCAGCTCCTTGCCTTGCTAGAGCAGGTCCTGGGGGAAAATCTGGCATCACAAAGACTTCCTGATAAACCTGTGTAATCTGCTCTGCAGAGTGCTTTCATTCACATGTTAAGGGTTCCAGCAGGAAACCCTCAAACTCTGTTCCTGACAGACTCTGAAGCCCTCAGATTTCTTTCAAGTGTTATCTACTGTTTAATCCTTGCCCCCCTTCATTCCTGTGTTTTAGAACCCAATAAAAGCCCTGGAGGCGGGGGCTTGAGGCCTTTTTCTCCTCAGAGGAACTGGCCACTAGCCCAAGGCCCTTTCTCAGCAGGGAAAATGGCCACCCCTCCTCCCCAAGCAGATCATGTCATGTGTCAGTCATATTTACACACCTCGACCATGGAACCCAGGGAGGACTTAGAGGAAATTGCCCTCACACATGGATATTAAACTCATAAGAAGTAGAATATTTCCCTACAAAGTCTAGGGCTGGAAGCAATATAACCAACACTTAATCTATTAAAAATGGTCAAGTTTGCAGCAGCCGGTGAGAAACAATTTGACGGAATCTGGACTAAATGATATGTGTTTAGGAGATGAGAGTAAGCCAGGGGTAAGGAGAAGAAGAGGTCTGAGTAGATGTTCTTTCCACTCTAAGATAGAGAGGAGGGGTTGAAAGGGAAAACTACGGTCAGTGATTGTGTCTTATGGGCCATCCTGACTACCAAGTGGAGGAGTGAGCAGACTGGTGAGGCACTAGTTATAAAGGGTCAACAGCAAAGTTGGAAGGTGCAAGAACTAGAGGAGGAAATGTAAGGTGGTCTGACCTTCTCGGTGGAGTTTTGCTGGTATGGGAATAGTTCTGAAGGATGTTAAGATGTCCCTTTGCACTCACCATCAAGATTTCCTCATAAGGATCAACTGTCATCCCATTATTCTTGATACTTAAAATAGTGTATCAAAGCAAGTAAAAAAGCAAACATTTACTCCAAAAACTAGTGAGTTAAATGTTGTTTGGATCTATTGTATAATGGTACTTTAGTTTAATTTGGACTTCCAATTCAGTGAAAATATTAAGTGAAGGGGGTGAGCTACTAGTGCTCAAGGCCAACTCTGAAACAGTTTGTTCTTCATGTATTTAAACTCTCTGAATGTAGAGACAAGTTTTATTGGATCTTTACTCATTTTTTTACAGAAATAAGTGAGACTCAATCCAGCTAAGCAATAAAGGCAAGTCTTTTAGATTCCACCTCCTCTAGTCTTCCCACTTCACAATTCACCTCACTAGCATGGAGTGAAAACATTCAAACACAGAACCACTCACTAGGCACATTTTCTAGATGGTCCTTAAAGCTTTCTCCTCTTATTTTGGGAATCATGTTCTTCTTTGAACTTTTTTAGCTTCCTTGATTTCCAATTTCCAAACCTTGACTGTAGCTCAGAGGCAATTCTAGAGGTTCCTGATCCCTCAGGGAAACCTCTTTTAATTTCAGTTGAAATGAAGGCAGAAAGTTTGTTTCTTTATTGATTGTTTTCCCTGAGGCCATGTTGAAGATCCTGCTTGAGGCAGCAGGGAACATTCTCTAGTTTGTCTGACAGAGATGGTCTTCCTCTCTCTCAGATGTAAAAGTAAGACTTGGAAAAATCCTTCACTTTTTTTCCAGCCACTGAGCGGACTTTTATTTATAGAGAATAGAGATGACCATCACCAGCATTTTCAAGGAACTCCCACACGGTGAGATGCATCATGCACAGTTTTTCCTTTTCAGATAAAATCCGAAGTTGTGATCCTGTACTTAAAAGCAGAGTGTCATGGTCCAGGTATGAGGCTTAATGCAATGTGTGTCTATCATTTAACTGTGCACACTTGGACTAGTTACATAACCTTTCTGTCTCTCAGAATCTTTCTTTTTGTTGGGGATTATATTGCCAAGTTCAAAGGGTTTAGAAACCAATAATATATGTGGAGTGAAGAGGAGACTGCTTGACACCTAATATTGCCCATGCTCAATAAAGAACAGCTGTTAGACTGCAAACTGGTTTTGGAGGGGTAGGAAGTCCTATTGATTCAAGTTTAATGAATTCAGACCTGTGTTCAGTTTTTCATCTTTAAGTTAAACCCAATACCTTAGATATGTAACAAGTGCATATTTCTGTCTTGGCTTTCTAATAGCATTTAATTCATTCTTTCTAGTTGTATTCTCAATTAACATTCATATGAGGATGAATGTCCTGATGTAGTTTTGAATATTTCCATCCTGGTGATTTAGATTAAAAAGTGGAATTTTTGGAGTCCATATAAAGAATACTGTTGTAGGAGCATGATAATTCAACTGCTGTTTTTATCATTTATAATTATTGATATAATATGGCAGTAATATTCCCATACTAAATGCCCAGCAAAGGCACATAGCAGTTCATTAAGGGTAGGAAAGATTTTCTCACTCAAATCACAGAGCAGAATCTTCTAATTTTAAATAGGTTCACTTAATTTTCCCCAAGTGCATTTGATGTGATAAGGAGCCTCAGATTTCTGCTTCAGAACTGTTCAGGAATAGTTACATGGCTGAATTAAAGATGCTTTGGTGCTAGTGTTCGTGAGTTTGCCTGTTGCTTAAAATGAACTAAATCACTGGGGCAACAGAAAACAGAAGGTTCAGGCATCCATCAGGCAGGACATAGGGGGACATAGAGAAAGGTTATTTTTTTCAAATTCGAGGAGCAGTAAGGGTGTACAAATGAGGCATTTAGGGACATCAGCAGAGGATTATGGAGAGGAGAGAAAGGGCTCCGAAATCTGAAGAGAACATTTCTTAAATACTCAAAAAGGAACACAATTAGCTAGATAGAGAATAAATCTTTGTTGCTAAACTAAAGCATACACTGGATTTAAGGAACGTAACTAGGAGAGTAGTTTGAATGTGGTTTTAATCTATTTCTTTGATTTTTAAAAATTATATTTACCAGAAAAAATATGTGAAAATATGACTGATATGACATATAGGTATGTATAAGTGCATCTAAGAATCACTGCTTGAAATGTAATTACAAATTACTATTTATGACAACATTACTACTAATTTTTCATTTAGGTTCAAATATTATATGTACTTTAAAGTTGAGATAGGAATTTCTATTGTTTTTGCAGCAACTGATGCTCACATCAGGTGGCTGAGAAAATGAATGAGAAAGAAACAGTTGGCACTGGGTAGGCAGGAGGCCAAATTCTGAAGGCCACAACCCTACAGGGTGGCCTAAAATCCACAGTCCATGACAGGGAGGAGTACTGGGCAATCTGGTGCAGCTCCTGTATATTAAAATACATGGCTATGAAAAAATGAAAGGCCTTGGAATCTTCTAGGAAAAATATGAACAAAATCAGCTGCTTCCTATAGGAGTGCATGAGCTTCAGATTGTTTTCAAAGTGAGTATGAAGATTGGGAAGGGCTGGGACAGTGGTCTGGCTATTCATGCAAGATTTACATTAGTTTACGTTATTTAGTGTAAGATTCTATGTATGTTAGCATGTTATTTCCACTAATGCAAATTAATCCTATTGGAGATAATAAAATTATAGTCATAAACCATCTCTTTTGTTTTTAACTGTCCAGGTACTGGATAATATGGTGTTGTGGATTTTAAACTTGATTGTTTTTGGTTTGGGCAATGGTGCTCAACCCACAGAGCTACACCAGTCAGGGCTTAGGCTTGATCCTTAAGGTTAACTCTACATACTGAAAGTAAGTTTACCATATGTTCTCTTCTAGACTTTAAATTTATTTTAGAATGTCTGTGCAAAGAAGCAGAATTATTACAAGTTTTCGTTTTCTCACTTAACATACACATGCCTCACTGTCTATGTCCTCATATTATTTAGTATTCACAGCATCTTAGCTTGTAGTAAGCTGATTTGCATAAACATCTTCCTATTATAGAACATTTTATATGTTTATATAAAGTTTTACTGTTATGAAAATCATGCATCATCTTCCATGAGACAACTTACACTACTGCATTTCACCTTTAGAAAATTTTTTAGGACTGGGTTCTAAAAAAAGGAAGAGAAACATCTTTACAGTCCTGAAAATATTTGTTAAAACATTTCTGAAAGGATTACATGAAATCAAGTAGTGTGATTGCAATTTTATAAGTAATATAGTTTCCCCCCTTTCTATTGAATTGACTGGGGTGACACTGGCAAACAAAATTATACAACTTTCAAGCACACAATTCAACAACACATCATGTGTACATTGTATTTTGTACCCAGCACCCCAAGTTAGTTTGGGTTTGCTGCCATTTATCCCCCCCATACCCTCCTCCACCGCACCCCCACTTTCCCTTTCCCTGACAATCACCACATTATTGTGTGTGACCATGAGCATTCTGTCTTTTCTTTTTCCTGTTTGCTCAGTCTCCTCACTTCTCCCACCTAGCAGCCCTCACTCTCAACACTTGTCAGCCTTTTCTCTCTGAGTCTGATTCTATTTTGTTTGTTCCTTCATTTTGTTCATTAGATTCCACATATGTGAGACCATATGGTACTTGTCTTTCCCTGACTGGCTTCCTTCACTCAGAATAATGCCCTTCAGGTCCATCCATACTGTTTCAGAGGGTAAGCTTTTCTTCTTTTTTATAGCCCAGCAGTATTGCATTGTATAAATGTACCCTGCTGAGGGTGAGGATGTGGAGAAAAAGGAACCCTGGTGCACTGTTGGTGGGAATGCAGATTGGTGCAACCATTGTGGAAATCACTGTGGAGTTACCTCAGAAATTAGTAATGGAACTGATTTATGACTCAGTGATTTTTCTTCTGGGAATTTATCTGAAAAAATCCAAAACAGTAATTTGAAAGAATATATGCTCACTATGTTCTTGATAACAAGCTGATAAATGCTAGATCATATTTAGGTAAACTTTTTTTAAAATTTAATTTTCATTGTTGTTCAAGTACAGTTTTCTGTCTTTTACTTTCATCTCTACCCACCCACCCAGCCCTCCTCACCTCCCTCCCATTTCCACATCCCCTAGTTCTTGTCCATGTGTCCTTTATATTCTTTCCTGTAAACACTCCCCCTTTTGTCCTGAAAATCCCCTGAAATTCCCTTCCCTCTCCCCTCTGCTTCCTGTCAGTCTTTTCTCTATTTCAGTGTCTTTGGTGATATTTTGCTTGTTTGTTTGTTTTGTTGTTCAGGTTTCTGTTAAAGGTGAGATCATATGGTATTTGTCTTTCACCACCTGGCTTATTTAGCTTAGCATATAACGCTTTCCACATCCATCCATGCTGTTGCTAAGGGTAGGAGCTCTTTCTTTCTTTCCTTCTGTTGCATAGAATTCCACTGTGTAAATGTAGCAGAGTTGTTGGATCCATTCATTCACTAATGGGCACATAGTTACTTCCAACTCTTGATTATTGTAAATTGTGCTGCTATGGACATTGGTGTGCATAGGTCCTTTTGGATTGGTGTTTCAATGTTCTTAGGATATAATCCAGCAGTGGAATTGCTGGGTGAAAAGGCAGATCCACTTTTAGTTTTCTTAGAAAATTCCATAGTGCTTTCCATGGTATCTTTTATTTTTTAACAAATGGTCATTGACTGATCCAAACACTTTATTGTGTTTGCTTTATACTCTTATTCTCTGGGTGACAATTTGTAGCTGAATATGGTGTTCACAGTGCAGTTTTTATAAGAATGTCTAGGACCTTGGGAATGTAATGGAAATGGTTATTTTAAAGCAAGCATAAAGACATATATTATCATAAACAATCATAAATTTATTGTAAATAGCTTTTTGTTGGCTCTGAATGGTCTTCACAAAGTTCAGGTTATTTTTAATTCCCACAGTAAGTGTCATTTTACTTTATTTATCAGTTTAATAAACAGATTACGTGTATATACACACACACCCATTTGAGAAATAAATTTCTGTTCTATGTACAGGTGAGGACACAACTATTCTTGAAAACTAATATGTAGCTATGGAAAAGAGACAATAGTTTGAGAACTTATTTGGAAATCTCATAGATAAGGTGGCTGTCTTGCTAAATGAGGGAATTCTTACTAAAATTGGTAAGGGGACTTACCATAAGAAAGTTTTATATTTTGCCAATTTGACACTCACCTTAATCCTGTGGGATGAGCAGGTAGGTTATACATGAACATACGTACTTTGCAATAAAGTCACATAAATGACAAGTTGTACAATACCAGATGGGGCTGCATAGCATAAATCTTTAGTAAATATGTCAAAAAGTCTCAAGACTCTAGCCAAACTCAACATATTATTTCTATTCCTTACCTATGTGGTTGCTGCCAACTTGTAAGTGTGGTAATTGGAGTATTACTTTCTGAATCTATGTCACTTGCTCTGTGTCATCAGGGGGCCTCCTTCGTGCATGAGCAAAGCACTCAGAAGACTTTGATTTCCACAGGTGCATGAAGACAGCAGAAGGGCCAGCTCTGCTCTTTTGTCTCTTGATGCATTAGGAATACTCCAGTGTTGTAGCTGGGAGTCTGTGTTTAAATTCCAGACCCAGCATGTGGCTTGATGTTTTCTCTTTCAGCATGGATTGTCTTTCAGGAAAATAGGGATAATAAGATCTAACATGGACTGTTTCCTAGGACTATTTCTTCAACAGCTACTTTCTTTACATTAGTTCACTTGGTCATCGTGACAATACCCTTAAGTAGGTAGGTATTATAATTTTTCATACACACCCATTCTTATTTTAAATGATGAATGAAGAAAGAACCCAACTCAGCATGTGCATACTTGTTACATGTTAGTGTAGAGCTAGGCACTTTTCCATAGAGCTTTCTTCTTTTATAGGGAATGAATGAATTAATCTTTCTAGCTTTTGTTTTTAATGGATTTATTGGGGTGACATCGGTCAATAAAATTACATAGAGATTAAGTGTACAATTCTATAGTACATCACCTGTATATTGTATTGTGTGTTCACAAGCCGAAGTCAAGCCTCCTTCTATCACCATTTACTCCCCTTTTAACATCTTCTACATAACTCTGTGTCCACCTCTTCTTCCCTCTGGTAATCAGCACACTATTATTTGTGTCCATGAGTTGTTTTTCTTAATCGTTTTACCTTTGCAACCATCCACTAACCCTCCTATCCTCTGATAGCTGTCAGTCTGCTTTCTGTATTCATTTTAAAGTCCCAATTCAATTCAGAGTTTAAAAAAATGGATAAGTAGCAATATTTTTCAAATGACTCTTTAACTAGGGGTTATTTCTCTTCTCTGCAGATAAGGTCATCTTATGATTAGTGATGGAATATGAGTCACAACATTTCTCTTCCATACAGATGGCAGCAATGACCACTAAATTACAGGTTCCCTGGCTCACTGTGGATGTGACTTCAGAATACCCCTCATCAATTCACTCCAGGGAAGTGATCTCCTTGGCAGTGGAGTCAAAAACTATGTCTCTTCCCTACTGTGTATGAATACTTCTCCTAATTATAAGCTGTGGTCACTTTAAAGTATTGAATAATTTATTTCCTCCTGACTTCTGCCTGACCTCCCACTACAGCCTTCAATAAATTTCTAATTTTTTATTCTCCTTTACAACAGAAGCGTTGAAAAGGTTCATCCATATTTTCACATGGATGCACCAACTGGTCAATGACTGTGATACAATGGTATCATAAACTGGTCCCAGGTGAATTTTTCTTTCTCTCATAATTGCACTTTCTCTCATGTGCTTGTTCTCGTGGCACTTAGCTTTTCCTTGGAAATTATGCAAACGATAGCTTTGTAACTGAGTTCGTCCTCTTGGGGCTTTCACAGAATCCAAACGTTCAGAAAATAGCTTTTGTTATATTTTTGTTGAGCTACATGGCAACTCTGGGGGGCAACTTGCTAATTGTGGTGACCATCAGCAGCAGCTCAGTACTCCTGGGCTCCCCCATGTACTTTTTCTTGGCTTTCTTGTCCCTCCTGGATTCCTGCTTCTCCACTGTCATCACCCCGAAGATGATTGTGGATTCTCTGTCTGAGAGGAAGACCATCTCCTTTGAGGGCTGCATGACCCAGCTCTTTGCTGGACACTTCATTGCTGGACCGGAGGTGATTGTCCTCACAGTCATGGCCTATGACCGCTATGTGGCCATCTGCAAGCCCTTGCATTACTCTTCTATCATGAACTGGAGGCTCTGTGGCATTCTGATGGGGGTGGCCTGGACAGGGGGCTTCCTCCACTCCATAATACAGATTCTCTTTGTTTTACAGCTGTCCTTCTGTGGCCCCAATGTCATCGATCATTTCGTGTGTGACTTGTACCCATTACTAGAGCTGGCCTGCACTGACACTCATGTCTCTGGCTTTTTTGTGCTGGCCAACAGTGTGTTTATATGCATCATAATCTTCTCTTTGTTGCTTGCCTCCTATGGTACCATCTTGTTCTCCCTGAGAGTTCACAGTACTGAAGGGAAGTGGAAGGCTCTGTCCACTTGTGGATCTCATATTGCTGTTGTGGTTTTGTTCTTTGTTCCCTGCATAATCACTTATGTCCGACCTCCATCCACTTTCTCCTTTGACAAAATGGTGACAATATTTTACACCTTCCTAGCACCCTTGCTCAATCCTTGATTTACACCATCAGGAATTCGGAAGTGAAAAATGCCATGAGAAATGTGTTGTGCAGAATAATGGTAGTTTGTAACGCAAGATGAGACTAATTTCATGGACTCTACACTCAGTGTGTGTTCTAAAACATGGTGGAGCTGCTCCATGTAGTTCTTAATGTGAAGACTTAGAGTGGTCCACGTTCCCTAAGTCTTCCTTGGCTTCAGCACTCAAAGCATATCTGTTGCCTGAGGGGCCAATACAACATTGATTGCATTGTGGGCATGTTGAAGAAGTTTCTGTCTTGCAGGCCCCCTTACTGGAAGAGATTTAGGTTGAGAATAGGATAAGGCTGTTTTGTCATTTGTCAGAGCTCTCAATACTATATTCACAATCAGCTATTTGGCTTCATACTACTTTCAAATGAACAATTTCACTAATATCTTACATTTCCGTTTTGAGAGCACTTGAATCGGGCCTTATGAAGATTATAATTAAGTGTAATTGATTCTCAAGTAACTAAGACACTCAAAATAAAACATCAATTCTTACCTCTAGGTATTCCTTCAAATTTATTGTAGTGTGAAAAAAAGTTTATTTGTGAATAAATGAAACCTCAGAAAGGCTCAGGAATTTCCTTCTCATTATTAAATAATAGAGGGCCCAGATCTTCTCATATTTGAGATAAGGGCTTGATTAGAAAAGGTGAGAGAAACATAATGGAATAAATAGACTGGAATCACAGGATGAACCACAGATTGGTTAAAGATGTATACAACACACCAATGTTTCCTGAAGATGAGCAAATCTACAAAATCCTCTAGGATGAGGTGAAAGTCTGAGTTGTGGGTAGTTTGTTGTTTGACTCAAGCAACACATTGCAGAAAGATCACATAAAGGGCAAAATAATAAATGGGTTGGAGAGCTACAGAAATGACTATGAACCAGGATGCCCCAACCTGGGCAGGGATGAGATTGTGTGGTTGTTCCTCTACTTGATTTGGAAATCATCAAAGAATAGAATGAATGAGAGGAGGAACAGCAAAAAATACTAAAAGAAATATTGGCCAATTCCCCCCAGTCTAATTAATTAATTAATTAACTACAAAATCTGTTGATTTATTTTTAGAGGTTAAGGGAGGGAGAAAGAGAGGTCGAGAAACATCACCGTGTGGTTGCCTCTCCTGTGGTCTCCACTGGGGATGTGGCCTGCAACCCAGGCATATGCCTGGACTGGGAAGTGAAAGTGTGAGTCTTTGGTTTGCAGCTCACACTCAACCCACTGAGCTACACCAGCCAGGGCAAGTTTCCCCCAAGTTTAATAAAAGCTGGAAATATATCAAACCAAGAATCTAACAAATCCCAAGCATAAAATTCATGGAGGAAATTACCTTCTTCATTAAAGGTTACTTATAATAAATTGGTCAAAAGCAGCAGCAAATTGTTAAAAGGAGCTAAAGAAAAAAGGCACTGTGCACAGGGAAATAAAGATAAAAATTACAGCAGAATTCTCACTTGAAACAAGGTAAACTAGGAGAGAGTAGAGTGATTAGAGTGACGTCTTTAAAACACTTGAGTTTACATGCAGGTAGCTGGTTGTTTTTTTCACTTTTCACAACTGGGATGGAAGCAGAAGTGTGAAAATAACTGAAAAAAAGCATTTGCTTCTGTTCCAAGAACCCATAGACCCTGAGGTTAGAGTTTGCCAATGCCAATTCCAAAATGACAAAGAGCAAATTCATGATGACTTTAAATCCAGCCAAAGTCCATTCCAATATGAGAGCACATTTTATTGTGGATTCGTGGATGTCATCAGGGGGAGCTTTAATTCCATGTTTCCAGATGTTCTCTACAACCTGATTTCCAATATCACCCAGGATGAGTTAACTTTCTATACCCCACTGATATAACAGTGACCTGCCTGCATACTCAGTGTGCTAGCACCTTTCTCTGATGTCACTCAGCAAGAATAGAAATCTTGGCAGCTGTTAGTTCTTCAGTCTTCTTCTAGTCACTGAGAACAGCTAGGTTATTTATGTTCTAGCATGGTCTGCTGGGTGGAATCAAAAAGACAATTTTGAAAATCTTTGTAGGTAATGGAAGTGGTACCTAGAGTATCCACCATCCCCAGGTGGTTCAAGGAAGAGCTTATTTTCCTTCTCTCCAAAGACTATATTTTTTAACTTGGTCTAGTATCCTGCACTTAACTTTGTTTTCTCTTCTCACACTTCCTGCCTTATCCTGGAAACTTTCTTCAACATCTTACTGGAAGAATTCACCAAAATCCCTTCAATAGCCATTGTTTTCTGCAACTGTTCAAACCAAACAATAAAGTGAAAATATTAAATTATTAAAACATACTTTAAGGCAGATACCCTATGATCTTGCCTTTAAGTGGAACCTAATCAAGAAAACAAACATTCAAGCAAAATATAACCAAAGACACGAAATTTTTAAAATATATTTTATTGATTATTTCATTACACTTGTCCTATTCCCCCCCCTTCATTCCCCTCTATCCTGCACTCCCTCTCTCCCACCATTCCCCCCTTTTAGTTTATGTCCACATGTCACAAGTTCTTTAGATTCTATATTTCCCCTACTATTCTTGCCCTACCCCCTATCTATTTTCTACCTACTGTCTATGCCATTTCCTGTACCTTCTCTCTTCTTCTCCTCCTCCCACTCCCCTGTTGCTAAACCTCCATGTGATCTTCATTTCTTTGGTTCGGCTCCTGATCTAGCTGTCCTCTTAGTTTGCTTTTATTTTAGGTGTTGTTGTTAATAACTTTGAGTTTACTGCCATTTCGCTGTTCATTAAGAACAAACTCCTTTATTCCCCCCAAAGACTTCAAGCATCTAAGTACATCCTGACTGTAACCAGAGGGAAGGTGGGAGGGGACAATGGGGTGGCTAGCAGTAAGGGTTTCAAGAACAACTATAAAGGACACAGGGAGAAATCCAAAGGGAAGTAGAATCAGGGGAGGGAGTTGGGGATGACAAGGGTCGGGGGAATGGTGGGGGTAAAAGACAGACCACTGTACTTGAACAACAACAAAATAAAATAAGAAGAATTTGGTATGCTGTTACACACCAAACTTTTATTCATAAAAAATATGGTCATTTTCTTACAGAGAAAAATGAACACCCTTGAACACCTTGAGAACACAAATGAGAACACCTGTTCTCATTTGAGCACTCTTGAATTGAACACCCTTCAGTTCAAGAGTGTTCAAAATAGCAGTTTTTGAAAACTTTTAATTGTGTTGCTTGGTTCTCATCTAAAACAAACTGGGTATTTAAACACAAGCCTGGGAATTTTGCCTTCATTGTTCATATTTTCAGGTCCCAAAGAATTCCTCTTTTTCCTGGAATCAAGACTCATCACAAAACATTTCTTCCTCAAGTTTCTGAGCATTTCAAACATGATGATGCCTCAAGTTCCTTTGAAATTATTGGCATTTTCTTATTCACAATCACGCTACCCTATCTCTTACACATGTCTAGATGTACTTTGTTAACTTGTCATTACCTTAGAACTCTATTCCTCTCTTATCTCTGAGAATAAGCATCTTGCAATTACATTACAGGTTTTCAAAATATTACAATTTTATTGAATCCCCCATTTTCACAAACCTTTTATATTAGTTTTAGAAGAAAAAATCTTACCAGTATTGTCTAGAGGTAGAGTTTTGCTTTATTTTCCTCTCTTCTGAGGTAATTTTTGTGCAGCTGTCAAAAAGAAAGAATGAGTCTTAGAACTTGCTTTCTGAATAATTACTACCAGAGAATTCCTGACACCCAAAAGGCAAAGTTCAATAGGAATTGTGTCTTGGTTATTCATGTTTTGTCTTTTGCCTACTGAAATCTGCCATTTCACAGAACCTTTGGCAACAAATGACTTTTCCTTTCCTTTTATAAGGTCTATTTAAAAGGAATGATGCAAAGTGTTAATGACTTTGGGGAAAGCCTTTCCTTTAGTCTCCCTTCTTCATAAGCAGAACCAGAGCAGACAGCTAACAATGTACTTCAATCTCTAGATACCTTTTTGATTTGTTAACAAATATTTAAAACTACTGTGCTAAATTTAAAACCCAATCAATTCTTACATTTAGGTCCATAGTACTAATTCAAAGCATAACAAAAGAAAAAAAAAACAACAAGATGTAAACTCAACCTATAAAACAGGAAAAAATATTTGGAAACTATCTGTCTGATAAAGGGTTAGTACCTGAAGTATGTAAAGAACATACATGATTCACTACCAAACAGCAAATAACATTTTTCCAAAGATATACCAGTGGCTAATGGGCACATGGAAATGTGCTCAAAATCACTAATTATTAGGGAAATGCAAATCAAGAGTGTAATGAGATTTCGCCTTATACCTGTTAGAATGACTATCATAAAAAAGACAAGAGATAAGAAGTGCTGGTGAGGCCATGGGAAAAAGGGGACCCTTGTGCACTATTGATAGGGGTATAAATTAATGTGGCCACAAGGAAAACGGTGTGGAAGTTTCGAAAAAAAATAAAAATAGAACCACCATATGACCCAGCAATTCCATTTCTGGGTATTTATCCACAAGAAATAAAAACAGGATCTCAAAGTGATTTTTGCACTTCCAAGTTTACTGCAACATTCCTCAGAATAGCCAGGATATGGAAAAAAACTAAGTCTCTCTGAAATGACGACTGGATAAAGAAATAGAATGTATCTGTAACAATGGAATATTATTAAGCCATGAAAAAGAAGAAAATTCTGTTACTTGTGAAAATAGGGATAGACCTTGAGCGTGTAATGATAAGTGAAATAAATCAGAGAAAAACATAATTGCATAATATTGCTTATATGTGAACTAAAATAGAGAAATGAAGTGGCTTCCTGTCACACTATGTGGGTTCTTTGTAACTCTATTCACTAGAGACAAATGGAATGAGTAGTTTCTAAGTGCTTGTGGTACTTTCTTTTGTTTTCATTGACACAATATAGCTTTAAATAAGATAGCATGACTTTTTTTCAAAGTAGGTTTTGCCATTCTGTATTTCAATCTCAGAAAATATGTGATATACCTAGTATATTTTAAATTTTCATTTAGTCTTAACAACACTATTGTACTTTCTGACCTTTACACTTAGAGTTACAGAATTCTGTTGTTGTGGTTTCTATACATCAATCACATAAATAACTGACTATCTAAAGACCTTTGTAATACTACATTTAAAAATCCCATACATAATTTTTTCATTTTCTTAAGAAAGTTATTTTAGAATATCATTACATAAAAAGCCTTTGGTTCAATAGTATGGGACTTTTCAAAGATAAACCAATGATATGATGAAATGAACATTGTGACACACAAAGCTACTCCCTTTTCCACTGGAAGTGATGAAGAAGAGAAGGTGGGATATCCTATT
>NW_028092490.1:0-526 GCF_014824575.4 Sturnira hondurensis | reverse complement strand
TTTTGATGAGATCCCATTTGTTTATTCTTTCCTTTATGTCCCTTGCTCTAGGACACATATCAGTAAAAAACTCGCTGTGTGGAATATCTGAGATTTTCCTGCCAAGGCTCTCCTCTAGGGCTTTAATGGTGTCACGGCTTATATTTAAGTCTCATCCACCTTGAATTAATTTTGGTGTATGGTGTAAGCTGGTGCTCGAGTTTCATTTTTTTGCATGTAGCTGTCCAGTTCTCCCAACACCATTTGTTGAAGAGGCTATCTTTAGTCCATTTTATGTTACTGCCCCCTTGGTCGAGTATGAATTGACTGTAGAGAGTTGGGTTTATTTCTGGGCTCTCTGCTCTAGACCATTGGTCTATGTGCCTGTTTTTATGCCAGGACCAGGCTGTTTTGATCAATACCTTTTCTGAAGATAGAACAATGAGTCTGGAAAAAACTAACTAGAAGCCTCAGGCCATAGACCTGATAACTGATAAAGCCCATCAAGCCATCTTAACGCAAAGCCCACCTTGCAACTCTGCGATTT
>NW_028092489.1:0-1423 GCF_014824575.4 Sturnira hondurensis | reverse complement strand
GATTACCAGTATGTTGAACTCTGCATCTGATAAGTTGGCTATCTCTTCATCTTTAAGTTCTATTTTTGGACCTTTGATTTGTTTCTTTTTATTTGGGCCATATTTTTTTTGTCTTAGCACACCTGTTATGATGTAAGGGGCAGAGCCATAGATATTCGCCAGGGTGGGGCAACCCAGGTCACTACGTTGTGATGCTGTGTGTGGGGCAGGTGTCAGAGAGGGAACAATGCTGCTTCCTTAGCTCTCAGCCAGCTTTCATTCACTTACTCCACTACCCACAAGCAAATTGGGCCCTCCTTGTGCTGATTCCCAGGTGGGTGGTTTTGTGTACATTCTGTGACCCTGTGGGTCTTTCCAAGGAATTCTCCTGTGAGGCTGGGAGTTCGTCCTGCTACTACAACCCCCACAGCTTTTTACAGCCAGAGGTTTTGAGGCTTTATTTCCCTGCACTGAAACCCTGGGTTGCTTGGTCTGTCTCCCTCCCCAGTTGTTCCTCCCAGTTTATCCACACGCGAATGTGGGACCATCCAGTCTGCCCACTGCTGCCTCTCCATATGTCCTCTCCACCCAGCTGCCCTTTTCCGTCCCTCCTACCAGTCTGGATGAACGTTTCATCTTTAATTCCTTGGTTGTCAGACTTCCATACAGTTCAATTTTCTGGTAGTTCTGGTTATTTTTGGTTTTAAGTTTGTTGCTTTTGCCCTTCTTTTGGTTGTGTGAGAAGGGAGCATTTGTACCTATGCCTCCATCTTGGCTGGAACACTTTTTTTTAAAGGAATCTTCATACTGCTTTCCCTAGTGGCTATACTAATTTACAATATCATCAACAGTATACAAGGGTTCCCTTTCCTCCAAATTCATGTCAATACTTATTTGTTGTCTTTTTGCAACAACCATTCTAACAGGTGTGAGAGGATATCTCACTGTAGTTTTAATTTGCATTTCCCTGATGATTAGTGATGTTGAGTGTCTTTTTACATGCCTGTTGGCCATTTGTATGTCCTCTTTGGAGAAATGTCTATTCAGGGACTTTGCACAATTTTTAAAAGGATCGTTTGGTTTTTTGATGTTGAGTTGTAGGAGGGTTTTGTATCTTTTTGATATTAACCTCTTACCAAATATACCATTTGTAAATATCTCTTCTTATTCCATAGGTGGGTTTTTCATCTTGTGATGGCTTCCTTTACATTCAAAAGCTTTTTATCTTATGTAGTCCCATTTGTTTATTTTTTTCTTTTGCTGCCTTTGCCCAAAGAGATATGTCCAAAAAAGTGTTGCTAAGGCTGATGTCAAAGAGTTTACTGCCTGTTTACTACATATGTTTTCTTCTAGGAGTTTTATGGTTTCAAGTCTTACATTTACGTCTTTAATCCATTTGAGTTTATTCTTGTATATGGTGTAACAAGGTGACCAGTTTCATTTT
>NW_028092488.1:0-1852 GCF_014824575.4 Sturnira hondurensis | reverse complement strand
CCTGGATTCATTGATCCTTAGAATTGTGCTTTTAGTCTCTATGTCATTTAATTTTGCTCTAATCTTGGTTATTTCCTTCCTTCTACTTGCTCTGGGCTGTCTTTGTTGTTGTTCTTCCAGTTCTTGCAGGCATCGGGTCACGTTGTTTGTTTGAAATGTTTCTATCTTCTTTAGGTAAGCCTACATTGCTATGCACCTCCCTCTCAGGACTGCCTTCACTGTGTCCCATGAGTTTTGTGTTGTTTTGAGTTCATTTTCATTTGTTTCCAGAAACTTTTTTATTTCTTTTCTAATTTAATTCTTGACCCATTTGTTGTTTAATAGTATACCATTCAGTCTCCATGATTTTGGGTGTTTTGTTTTTTTTCCTGTGGGGTTGGTTTCTAATTTCAGTCCCTTCTGGTCAGAGAAAATGCTTGGTATGATTTCAATTTTCTTGAATTTGTTGAGGCTTGTTTTGTGTCCTACCATGTGGTCTATCTTTGAAAATGTTCCATGTGCATTTGAAAAGAATGTGTATTTAGCTTTGGGGGGATGAAAGGCTCTATATATATCAGTCAAGTCCATTTCATCCTGGGTGTTGTTTAATGCTTCTATATCTTTGAAGATATAGATATATCTTCTATATCATTTTGTTTGGAAAATCTGTCCATTTTAGACAGTCGGGTGTTAAAATCCCCCACTATAATTGTGTTGCTGTCAATATCTTTCTTGAAGTACTCTAAGATTTTCCTTATATATTTGTGTGCTCCTATGTTGGCTGCATATATATTTATGATGTTAATGTCTTCTTGGTGGATTCTTCCCTTGAGTATTATGAAGTGACCTTCTGGGACCNCCTGGCTTTCTTTTTCTTGTCCGTTTGCTTGGAAAATTTGTTTCCAGCCTTTCAGTTTTTGTCTGTGATGGTCCTTTGTCCTGAGGTGGGTCTCCTATAGGAAGCATATGTGTGGGTCATGCTTTCTTATCTATTCAGCTATTCTATGTCTTTTGACATTTAATCCATTTACATTTAAGGTTATTATTGATAGGTACTTATTCATTGCCATTTTTGTCCCAGAGTTCCTCTCCGTCTCTCTCTTTTTCTTCCTTTCCTTAAAGCAGTCCTTTTAGTATTTTTTGTAGAGCTGGTTTGGTGGAGGCATATTCTTTTAGACTTCTTTTGTCTTGGAAGCTCTTTATTTGGCCTTCTATTTTGATTGAGAGCATTCCTGGGTAAAGTACCCTTGGTTGCAGGCCTCTGGTTCTCATTACTTGGAATATTTCTTGCCATTCGCTTCTTGTTTGCAATGTTTCCATTGAGAAGTCAGTAGCTAACCTTATTGGGGCTCCCTTGTATGTTACTTGCTTTTTCTCCTTTGCTGCCTTTAAGATTCTCTCTTTGTCTGGGAGAGAATCTGGCTTCGCATTCCTTCTGGAAAAACACTTCTGCACCAACTGTGCATTCACAAAAACACTTCTGTGAATGCCGCAAGACATGTCAACAGTGAAGCCGCTTTGACAAAGGGGCTTTGACAAAGGGAATTTTGACATTTTTATGATAATGTGTCTTGAAGTGGGCCTCTTTGGGTTCCTCTTGATTGCGACTCTGTGATTCCTGTATTCGTGTGACTTTTTATCTCATCAGATTAGGAAAATTATCTCTCATTATTTTTTCAAATCGGTTTTCTATCCCTTGTTCTTCTTCTCCTTCTGGTATCCCTATTATTTGGATATTATAACGTTTCATATTGTCTTGCATTTCTCTTAATCCCTCTTCATTCTTTCTGAGCCTCTTTTCCTTTCCTTGCTCTTTCTGGGATTTTTTTTTTTTTACTTTGTCCTCCAACTCTTTGATCCAATCTTCTGCCTC
>NW_028092487.1:0-724 GCF_014824575.4 Sturnira hondurensis | reverse complement strand
CTAGTTCACTGTTGGTGGGATTGCAGACTGGTACAACCACTATGGAAAACATGGAATTTTCTAAAAAAGCTAAAAGTGAACATGCCTTTTGACCCAGCAATTCCACTCTTGGGAGTATATCCTAAGAACCCTGAAACACCAATCCAAAAGAACCTATGCACCCCAATGTTCATAGCAGCAAAATTCTCTATAGTCAAGAGTTGGAAGCAACCTAGATGCCCATCGGTCAATGACTGGATCAAAAAACTATGGTACATTTACACAATGGAATTCTATGCTGCAGAAAGGAAGAAGGAGCTCCTATCTTTTGCAACATCATGAATGGAACTGGAGAGCATTATGCTGAGTGAAATAAGCCAGGCAGTGAAAAACAAATACCATATGATCTCACCTTTAACAGGAAACTAAAGAACAAAACAAACAAGCAAGCAAAATATGATCAATAACACTCAAATATGGAACAGGCTGACAGTGTCTAGAGGGGAGAGGGGAGAGAATCATAGGGGGAAAGGGGAGGGGCTCACATGAATAAGTATAAAGGACACGTGGACAATAATTAAGGTGGGGGTGGAAATGGGAGGAATGTCGGGAGCATGGGGGGCGGCAGGGCAGGGAATATAAAACATAAAACTGTACTTGAATAAGAATTAAATTTAAAAAATAATTTAAAGAATGAAAGTTGTCTCATAACCCAACTGACCTTTCAACCCTAACCCACATTTTT
>NW_028092486.1:0-1757 GCF_014824575.4 Sturnira hondurensis | reverse complement strand
TTTTAACCAAAGAGAGCAGCACCAGGAGAGGCCCTTTGCCAACTTCCTTCTGCTTCGGCTGTGATGTCTGGTGTCTGACACCCATCTCGTGATCACGAGGGGACAAGCCTGGACGTGAAAGGCAGTGTTCTGAATATGGCACGGTGGGAGAGGAAAAGAGCCTGCATCCTTGATCACTTCTTTAAGTGATCAAATCAGCCTCTGGATTCTTAAATAAAACAGACTTGCTTTTGTTGAAACTGTGGTGGTGTTGCTTTTGCAGCTATAAAGCAGTCTTAGAGATCATAGTAGGTGGAATAATGGACCTCCGAAGAAATTCACCCCTAATCTCCGGAAACTGAACATGTGGGATCCAGACTGCCAATCAGGGGGTCAGTCAGAGAACACCCACGAATGACCCATGGACATGGAGAGTGGGCGAGAGGGATGGCCTGGGTGGAAAAGGGCAAAGGGGAAAAATTGGGACAACTGTCATAGAATAAACAATAAAAAATAAAGTAGAAGAATTATTTTTTAAAAAGATTGCTAGTCGGCTGACCTGAAGAAATTATGTGGTTGGGCCGAACATAGTCAGTCAGAAGGGCCCTTGAGAGTGAACGAGGGTGTGGAGTGCCAGTGTCTGAGAGATGGAGAATGCCGTGCTGCTGGCTTCGAAGGCAAGAGTGGGCCATGAGCCACAGAAGCTGGAAAATGAAGGAGCAGGTTCTCTCCCAGACAGAATACCGTCCGGGTGACACCTTGACTTTCAGCTCAGTGAGACCAAGTTTGAACTTCTGACCCCCAGAGCAGTAAGACACTAACTGTTTGTGTTTCAAGCCCCCCCAATTGTAGGGACCCGTCAGAGCAGCCACAGGGCACAGATCCTCTCACGCATCTCACTTTGGGTTCTTACTTAGCCTTCTTCTTGTCAGGCCTTTTCCCTACGTCCCCGTCCTCTCCCACCGGCACCTGTCCTCCTCACTGGAGTGGGCGCAGGGTGAGGGTGGCTGGCTTCGGGGCGTGCCGCCGGTGGGGGAGCACAGTGCAGTAGCGCTTGGGATTCGAAGCTCCAAGGTTCCTGTCTTCAAATTCTTAATAATTTTATCTCTGTATTTGTGTCTTGTGAGAGAAGCTCAGCTGGACAGTGGAGCATGCAGCAAGGGTTTGCAGTGTCGGCTCCCCTCCTGCCTGCTGCCTGCTTCCCTAGGACGGTTCTTGGCCACCTGTTCTTCCAGCTCCTGGCCCTCTGGACATGGGCCAGCCTCCCCTTCGCACCTCCATCCAGCAGCTGTGTGGCCTCGGCCCCCGGAAAGCTGGGGCTCCGGCAGAGGGAGTGTCAATGTCACTGCTCCCCCTCTGAGATCGTGGGCTGGAGCACGGTGCTGGTCATGCCTCAGGTGTGTCTGCCGGGTGGCTGAGGCCACAGTTCAGCCAAGCCAGCAAATCCAAGCTGTTGCCCACTCCTGACCTGTGTACCAGGACTCACCACCTTGAATTCTTAGTTCTTTTTAAATGAGAAGGTCTGTGTTTTTGTTTTGCACAGAGCCTCTCAACTTGTGAAGCCATTTATTTTATTTTTAATATATTTTATTGATTATACCATTACAGTTGTTGTTCTATTCCCCCCTTCATTCTCCTCCACCCTGCACACCCCTCCCCCACCATTTCCCACCTTTAGTTTATGACCATGTGTCTCAAGTTCATTAGATTCTATATTTCCCCTATCCTTGCCCTCCCCCTATCTATTTTCTACCTACCATCTATGCTATTTTCTGTAC
>NW_028092485.1:468107-473351 GCF_014824575.4 Sturnira hondurensis | reverse complement strand
CCTCTCTCCTGCACTCTTCCAAACTGCTAAGAGAGAGCTCTACATGATTGCTTCATTATGCTTTCCTGCTTCCAAAAACACCGTGGTTAAGGGAGCCCCACAACTGTATGGTTTCCCCCCCAAAACCACATGGTCCACACGCTTGGTTGCCTCGCCTGGGTTTAAATCCCGGCGTGAATCTTCCTCTGCATTCCGGTTTCCGACTCTTCTCACAACCGGCCACACCTGCCAGCACTCCGGTGGTTTTCCATCTTTTCTGGGCTGCCATAGTAAGTATGGGCGGATGGAGTCCCCTGGTGTATAGCAAGCATTTCCGAGCTTTCACACAGGTGCTGTAACCAGGGACAGCTGCCTCCCAGTTATGAAGTCACTCCCATCTCCCTAGCTGAAAGCAGCAGTTATAGATACATAAAAATAACCATTTTTGCATATCAGGTATGAAGCTGGCCAACTGTCGATATGCAAAAACCTCTCAATGGCCCTGCTCCATGTGTGCCAACCCCAGTTCAGACTTGTGGGGGTGAGGACTTTCTATATTTTTAATATTTCCTGGACACCCCGAGTTCTAGACCCCACTACAAACCCCTCTTCGGGGGGGTCCTGGCTGCATCCTGCTACCTGACCACTCTAACACTTACAGCCTTCACAAATCTTTCTGCAACCTCGGCAAACTTATTTATTCCTTTAGGAATAACTATCTTTAGAACAACTGACTTTCAATCTGTTCTTCTAAACTGCATCTCCATCCCTTACATCCCTTACATCCCTTACTGCCTTCTATTGTTAAAACCATACAATTTCTTCCCAATTTCATTTGAACTTTTAACTTTAGAAACCTCAATTTCCAATATTAGAATGTAACCAGCCAGCATTCCTTAGACTGACTTTCGAGAACATATTTTACGACCTTTAGAAACACAGTCTCCTCTGTTGACAAACACAGTCTCACTGTCGAGAAACACAGCTCCCACAAAGCACAGGCGTTTGTCGACAGCTGCAAATCAGTCCTATAGCTAAAATCAAGTAAATTTAAACTAAATTGATTTGCTCAGATATCGCTAAGGTTTTCCCCCTTTAAATAATAATTTTTTCCTCAAAATTTGCCTGAACAAAAACTGCTGAGTCCAACCTCAAATTTGAGACAGGTCAGACATTGAGAAGGGAGCCTGGACCTGAATGATGCTCTCCCACCCAGCAGCCTCATGGAGAGGGAGCTGGGTGCCAGGCTTTGGGGGGTCCTGAAGGGACAGCCAGCTGGAACAGGGAGTGGCTGGGAGAAAGCCAGTCTTAGGCGGGACAGGAAGGAGAGGCCTGAGCAGGAGAAGTAGGGAGAACCCGTGGAGGGGGTGATAAAGAATTAGGCAGAGGAGCAGGAGATCATCTTGGGTTTTAAAATGCCATTCTTTCCCCCCTGCATTGAGAGGCAGGCACCCTGCTGCTTTTCCAACCAGCAGTGAGGTTAATTAGCATGAATTGCCCTATTTCCCCCAGGATTTAGCATCTCCCAGGTCTCCGGGAGGAGAATTTAGAGTGTTTTAAAGCCAGGGAGGGGGTGGTGAGATTTTTCTCCCTTTTGTACCCTAGATGTTAATGAGAGCACAGTGGGGCCAAGCCCAGCCAGAAGCAGGAGCTGCCTGCAGGACTTGGGAAGTTGTGCGCAGGTCAGGAAGCACATCACTCCCTGTGGGGGGTGGGATGAAAGGAGCATGGCCTGAAAAACAAATACAGCAGTTATTCTGAAGCAGGAAAGATATGAGTGGGGGGAGGGTGGTAGTCATGTAAGTAGAATGTCCAGAGAAAGGAGGGAATATGTATGAGTCAGGCAAATTTAAATGGAGAAAGAGGCCCGGAATCCCTGCTGAAAGTTAAAACCCTGTCTCCTCTCCAGAACTAAACCTGAGGAGGGGATAGAGATGGTGACAGTGAAGGTTGAATTGGAAGAGAGTTATTATAGTTAAGAGATCTCTCCCTGGACCAAACCCCCTGGTCACTCAGTTTGTATTGGATCCAGGCCATAGCACAATAGAAAACGAAGCACTTGGGCTGGGGGTCGGTAAATACCAGAACTTGCAGGTTCATAAGGAGGCGTCCCCATGGGGAGTCCTTGGATGGGGTCGATTAAGTGTTACCATGAAGAGGATTATACGAAAGGAAGGGAAAGGCACCTCAGGATGGGACATGCGGAGGGAAGGGAGGGTATGAGATGGGCGTCACTTTCTCAAACAACCTGGAGATGTGTTGCCTGAGCCAAGCACCCCCGAACCCGAGGGCAGACCAACCGAGATCTGTCCCAGAGCCGGGCATCCCTGAGCCACAGGATGAGACGAAAGCTAGAAGGGAAAACGGTCAGGAGGCATCCCACCCGAGGCTGAAGCCCTGAAAAGCTGACATGGGGGGTTTCAACCAGAAGGTGACTACAGAACTATCACTTCCCTTCAGTGGATGTTAACACCCTGAGATTCAGAGAGACTTCCTGATAACCGGCTGTGACGTTCGGGGGCGAGGAGGCTGTCCGCAGAGTCCAGAGAGGTGGGAAAGCACTAGAATGATCTCTGCAAACCTCATGGAGACAGGGTCAGGAGGTAAGGTTGGTGCTCGAGTTTCATTTTTTTGCATGTACCTGTCCAGTTCTCCCAACACCATTTGTTGAAGAGGCTATCTTTACCCCATTCTTATGTTACTGCCCCCTTTGTCGAACATTAATTGGCTCTAGAGAGCTGGGTATATTTCTGGGTTCTCTATTCTGTTCCATTGGTCCATGTGCCTGTTTTTTATGCGAGTAATTAAATTAAAAAATTGGAAACATAATAAATAAATAAATAAAAAGAAGAGAGAATATTGTTTCTCTAATACTGCTGTTTCCAAGTGAGCACACCCTGGACATGTGCCCACCAGAGTGTGATAATGACGACAGCTGAAATGTTCTTAGCACTCATTGGGTACTGGGCACCTCAGGCTAATATATTAGCTCATTTAATCAGGCTCATGAGTGAGTTATACTCATTTATTTCTCTTCAATTTTCCACCTTCTGACCTTTACACATGCTGTGTCCTCTGCCTGCACCTTGTATTCCTGCCCCTTCACAAGCTCTAGGTTAGCCTGGCCTCATTCTCTGTTAGGTGCTACCCTTCAGAAGAGTTGCACCTTGTATTCCTGCCCCTTCACAAGCTCTAGGTTAGCCTGGCCTCATTCTCTGTTAGGTGCTACCCTTCAGAAGAGTTATAACTGGTCTTTTATTCTAGGTCAGAAATCCAGTTATGTGAGGTCATACCATTCCATATTTAACCCTTTCGACTACTGTCATATTTGTAATGTTTTTACTCTTTTAGCAAATAACAGCAACCAAGTGTTCCCCATCTGCCTGACACTCTTCCAATCACTTGAGTCATAGTTGTGAAACAGAGTAGAGAAAATCCCAGTCCTTGTAGACCCTACATCCTGCTTGGGTAGTAGCACAATAACTCAAACAGCAACAAAAAATCATGTGTTGTAGTTGTTGGCTAAAATAAGGTATGCTTTGGGTGATTTCTTTCAATTAAAAAATGCTGGATCAGCAAGGAGGACATGAACTGATTAAAGAAGAAAGAGGGAAAGATAAGAGAAGATGAAGTGAGAAGAAAAGAGGCCACCAGGCGGCCTCTTGGGCTTCACTCTGAGTGAACATGGGAGCCCCTGGAGGGTTCAGAGCTGGAAAGAGATGTGAGCCATCTGTGTTTGGAGAAGAAAACCAAAGTCCTGCCACCTTGAAGGTTTAGTCTGAGGATATTGATTTATAAGAAACAGAATTCAGAAAGAATTGTGACCCTTCCCACATTCCTGTCAAGATATTTAAACTGAAAAATTTGCTTCGAGAAAATAATTAGAATGTCACTTGGGGTAATTTAATCAACATGGTAAATAGGAGAGTGTTAGGCAGGCACCTGATGGCTACACACCCTGTATCCCACTTTTTCTGAGTTGCCTGGAAACAATTCCATTGTCATGGAGGATCTGCTCTTGTGAATGACCTACAAATTGCTCATTCTGACTATTAAAATTTAAGACTTCATTGTTCTTTTTTCTCCTTTCTCCAAAATGTTTTACATACCCAATGTTGCCTCATGGTCATTAAAATTTTCATGTTCATGTGAATTCCCTGTGCTCAAATATTAAAAACATGACATTCTCCTTTTCCTCTGTCTCTGTTAACTTGATGATTAGCCCATTGAAAAAATTTAGAGTCTCAGAGGGACTACTCTCTAAAAGTAGTAATACTACTACTTTTAGAGAGTAGTCCCTCTGAGACTCTAAATTTTTTCAATGGGCTAATCATCAAGTTAACAGAGACAGAGGAAAAGGAGAATGTCATGTTTTTAATATTTGAGCACAGGGAATTCACATGAACATGAAAATTTTAATGACCATGAGGCAACATTGGGTATGTAAAACATTTTGGAGAAAGGAGAAAAAAGAACAATGAAGTCTTAGATTTTAATAGTCAGAATGAGCAATTTGTAGGTCATTCACAAGAGCAGATCCTCCATGACAATGGAATTGTTTCCAGGCAACTCAGAAAAAGTGGGATACAGGGTGTGTAGCCATCAGGTGCCTGCCTAACACTCTCCTATTTACCATGTTGATTAAATTACCCCAAGTGACATTCTAATTATTTTCTCGAAGCAAATTTTTCAGTTTAAATATCTTGACAGGAATGTGGGAAGGGTCACAATTCTTTCTGAATTCTGTTTCTTATAAATCAATATCCTCAGACTAAACCTTCAAGGTGGCAGGACTTTGGTTTTCTTCTCCAAACACAGATGGCTCACATCTCTTTCCAGCTCTGAACCCTCCAGGGGCTCCCATGTTCACTCAGAGTGAAGCCCAAGAGGCCGCCTGGTGGCCTCTTTTCTTCTCACTTCATCTTCTCTTATCTTTCCCTCTTTCTTCTTTAATCAGTTCATGTCCTCCTTGCTGATCCAGCATTTTTTAATTGAAAGAAATCACCCAAAGCATACCTTATTTTAGCCAACAACTACAACACATGATTTTTTGTTGCTGTTTGAGTTATTGTGCTACTACCCAAGCAGGATGTAGGGTCTACAAGGACTGGGATTTTCTCTGCTCTGTTTCACAACTATGACTCAAGTGATTGGAAGAGTGTCAGGCAGATGGGGAACACTTGGTTGCTGTTATTTGCTAAAAGAGTAAAAACATTACAAATATGACAGTAGTCGAAAGGGTTAAATATGGAATGGTATGACCTC
>NW_028092485.1:358072-465786 GCF_014824575.4 Sturnira hondurensis | reverse complement strand
TGTTTTCCAATCTTCCAGTTTCTTTCCTTCTCTGCTACAATCCTCCAAATAGACATTTCCATTGGCCCCCTCTCTTCTGATGTGGTGTTTGCAGCAGGAGGTGACCTGACTGTCCACATCATTCTGGGCCCCCAGGTTGCCTCAAAGCAGCCTTTCTCAGAATCTGAGAACATGTACCAGATTGAAAGGGCACATTTCTGCTGTGATCTAATCATCAACCGTGTTCTCATTCCACATCCATTTTTACCACACCTTCAAAAAACAAGATCACAAAGATTTTAAAAGGTATTCTGTCATTAACCTCAACTACATAGTGAACATGCAGGTCCCTGTCATGTCAGCCACCCACAGGAATGTACTGAAGGGCTCTCTTCCAAGCCCTCTCTGACCTGCAGCCCAGGCCAGACATCCGTGTCCTCACTCTTTGTTTTCTTCGATGTTTTCAAACTTTACATTCTTGTCCTTAGAGAGACTGCAACCAGAATCTGGGAAATAGGACATAAGTCTCTCCTCTGGTTCAATTCTTTTCCTGCTTTGGTGGGTTTCTGGTTTATTTGGCTGACATCCTAGGAAAAATAGTCAGAGGTAGACTGAATGAAAGCAGAGGTGAACACAGAGGGGAGCCATGGAAAGATGGGTCTGCTCAGAGTCAAGGTCAAAATTTGAAAAGCCTGAAAGGGTTGGGGTGCCAGGCATTATTTGTGCTCAAAGGGACCTGAAGTGCCATGCATGCAGGTTTTCTCAGTGGCTCAGCATGGGGCTGAATGATATTACTGAGGGTCTGATTTACCTGTTGAGGGAGGAGCCACTGGAACTGGTTCCATTCTCCAGTGAACTGAGGGTGCCATTCTCCAAGACTGGAATCAGTGTCAAGGGTAAGACACAAGTTTGGAAATAAGGTTAATATTTGGAAGACTCAGATTAGTTACCTCACTTTGGGGCAAGTGGGTGTGCCAAATATACAGGCTGGCAGGGAACATTAGGAAGAGTATATGGGAGAGGGGACAAAAGAAGAAGAAGAATTAAGGTTGGTAACTTTCTAAAGTAGGGGATAGGAAAATGGGGATGCACCTGTTGGCTAGACACCCCCTGTGTCCCACTCGTCTGAGTTGCTTAGAAACAATTCTCTTGCCTCGCAGGATCGGCTCTTCTCAACTACCCTTAAATTCCTCATTCTGATGACTAGAATCAAGAGTCCATTGTCTCTTTTTTCTTCCTTTGTCCAAAATGTTTTATATACCCAATGTGGCTTTGTGGTCACTAAAATTTTCATACTGATGTGAATTCCGTATGCTCACATATATTAAAAAACTCGATTTTTTTCCTTTTCACCTGCCTGTTAATTTGATGATTAGCCCAGCCAAAAAAAAGTAGTAGGTGGGAGTGACAACATTTCTACTTTTTAACATAAATATTAGGCAGGTTTTGTGTGGCTGCTTGGTTATGGGCAGGGAGCCCTTTGAGAAGGCAAGTGCAGGCATCCAGGTAACCAGTGGGGTTGATCAGACCAGGCTGGGTGGAAATGGGGTCTGTTTCTGGATTTGTCCTGAGCTCAGAGTCAAGACAATTTGCTGAAAGATTGAATCTGGGGTGTGACAAAAAGAAAGAAGTTGTGAAAGCACAAAGATTCAGAAAGATTCCAGAAGAGCACACTGAGGTCAATAATTTGCCAGAGATTAAAAACCTTGAGGCATCCTGAAGTGCCTTTTAAATATCAGTTGTAAGGTAAGTAGTTGGACATCAGCAATAATGTCCAATTTGTCTCTTTCATTGCCTAATGTGTCTGTCACCAGCACCCCATACAGTGTCAGGTAGGTAGTACAAGTCCACTATACTTTTCCAGAATCAACAAGTGAACAAGGAGGAACAATTGAAAGGCCTTCTGGACAACCATACACAATATTTTTTTTATCGAGTGAGAAAATATAAGGATGCTAGTTACTATGACTGCGAAGGACACTTATAAACCCGCTCAGTGTTGTAAGTCACATCAAGGCATTTCTGGATGATCCATGCTGTACACATTTTTAAAACTACATTAAACATGAAAGTACTTAAATGATATTTAAACAGAGAAGGTGCCACTCTGTGTAATTCTCGGCCCCAATTCCTCAATAATACAAACCGAAGTCCTTCAGGCAGCAACAAGCTCAGCAGGTACTAATTAAAATTAGGGGCATGTAAAAACCCAACGAAAGGACTGATTAAGCAATAAACAATGATAACATAAACATTAATCTGAGACATGAGCCAGGGTCACAGAACTCCTGGATCTTCCTGAGCAGCTGTGGATAAGATCACAACACATGTATTGAGTTATATTCTGGGAGCTAAGATGACCACCAGAGGGGGGCTGTGGACCCCAAAGCATGGAACATTTGTATTAGCAGATTCAAAGATATCTCTTAATTTTTCTGTAAAAAGTCAAAAGTTCATATGCTTATATTGCTAAAACAAAATTTGGTAATGATTTGAGGACACAATGACTTTAATGAAAAGACAATTCAGTTCAGTTCTGAACAGTAGGTACCCAAAAGAGTGCTCACCCCACAGGTTGAAGACTCAGTAACACAACACTGTTGTCACTTTTGACACAAATTGCAAGTGGGGTGCCCAGGCTGCTCCCGTTACTGACCGATTGACCACAGTGTTGGGACTTTTCATTACCTACTTTAGGTATTGTACTTCCCTAGGAAGACTCACAGGACTTGAAAGCAGTTTCATTTAGTATTACTGATGTAATATAAGAAAATTAAGTCAGGAACAGCTACGTGGGAGAGAAACACAGGGCTAGACACTGGGTGATAGTAGTGGAGCCTCCATATCTTTCCTGAGCCTCCCCCAGACCCCCACCATCTCAGAGCCTCTCTGAATCTTATGTTTAGGGTTTCTTGTTGATATGATTGATTCAATAATTGGCCATTGTTAATTATCTCTAGCTTCTCCCCACTTTCCAGGATTTTGAAGGATTAGAATATATGCATAAATAAAGCCACATGCTAACCTGAAAACTTCAGGGGAGGCCTGCATGGTGAAACTTACAAACTCAGAGATCTAAACTAACCACACGGGAGACTCTGACATTGAAATTTAGAAACTAACAGCTAATCATGGCAGGTAGTCAAGTTTTAGACTAGGTTCTTTTCTAAAACATGTCCATCTTTATTTTAACTCAACCTGTCTAGTGGCTTTTTACATCTCTGACAATATATTTTTTAAATGTCAGGGTAATGTATCCCTTTTCCTGGAACCCTCACTGCACCAGAGCAGAGACCAGAAAATTCCTCATTGTTACCACGTTCACTGTTAATTGCTAACTACCCTGTACCTACCAACGTAAAAAAGTTCTGTCTATTTGTTTTCCTTTTTATCCAGTCCCAGAGACTTCACTCATTTCACTCTCTCTTGCCTCCCCCTAAAATATCACCAATGGATTTTATGTAACTCCTTATTTATTTTCTATTGATTGCAATGTATAAGATAAGGTGTAAAACTGCCATTTTCTGGAGTAATTTTTCAATTTGTTGAGAGATTCTTTTCCGACTCAAATCAACTCATAAAAGTTCTCGACGTGCCTTAACATTTCTTGCTTTGACATTTACCTGGCACAGTGTGGCAGGATTTCAAAAGTCCACCAGGACCACCTTGCTAGGTCCAAGCGGTGAGGGGCGGGGTGCGGCACACTGTGCCCCACTATCACATAGTATTGCATCAGGTGAGCTTGGGTGAGTTTGCTCAGAGTTCTGGAACTCTCTCTTTTAAGCTAAAAGGCCTGAATTTATTTAAGCTTTTAAAAAAATCCTCAAGGTGTTCCTAACCTTTAAATGTTGAGAAATACCAAGCCAACAGAGTAGAAAACTCAGAACAGAGGAAAAAAGGATTACTGATTTTTCAACCTTGGCTTATAATTGGAATTGTTCTTTGAGAATCTGAAGAAAACATTTTGCTAAACAGATGAGAGACTGGACTTGTTCAGCTCTGAAGACAAAAGGCACTTTCTCCCTCAAGACCAGTCTCTGGTGTTCTTAGGTGACTAAGAATCTCTGTGCAGGTATCTGAGGAAATCCCTGAAAACATGCAGGGCATCATAGAGAATTCCAACTCAACTCTAATGAAATAACTGACTTGTACAAGGATGAACACATGAAGATTAGTTACCTAGCACCCAGGAGGAAACCTGAGATACATAAGTGAGTTTGAAGCAACTCTGGAAGTGACAGCCCCTTGGAGCTCAGCCCATAAGCAGCCCACTCCAACCTACCACACAATATACTAAAGATGTGATCAGAAATTGCAAATATCTAAACTAAAATTAGTATGAGAAATCATGCCTGAAAGATTGAAAACTCAGCTGCAGCCCCCATTACTCCTTCTGCACATAGGCAATAAATGGGAAGACTTTACCTGCAAGTACTTACAGAAATGGGAAGATTTCATTAAAATAGATATCAATTTGTGATGACCAATTAAAACACTTTTGACACCTAATTAATATTTTGCATGTGATATTATATAAAAGTAGCTCTGAAATTTAACTCAACAAATGACAAGCATATATTTATTGGAAGTTAGAAGTTTCTAAGTGGCCTACAGATGGTTTTATTTAAAGTTAATAAAAACTATTAGAGTCTATGAACTCACGAAGGCTTCCGTAGCTAAGAAATGCAGCACCACATTTTTTTCCTTCTACAGAGCAATCAGTACATCCTTTGCTATCTCAGGTTATGTGTCAGCGCTTGCCAGGTTTTTCCTTTTTTTCCCTCCTTCTTTATTTCCTTTCTATCTACTCACTAACACTCCTTAAGAAAAGGAGAAATGGAAATTTAGACAAGAATAATCCAGGAATTCTGGCAGCTCCCTTCAGGGAAAAGCCAGTCTCAGGCAGAGGGAACCAGTGATTATATATGTATTCCAAAAAGTATTTAACATCTATCTAGAGATTTCCCCTATTTTCTCTGGGGCACTGATTAGTTTACAAAATAATAACAACTGACTGTTAGAATATATCCCTGGTTATTCCGACCTATTCCAAACAAACTTCTCTGGGAAACTCCCATAGAGAATTCTGTTCACCCTAAAAATGTTTATAGAAAAATGAAATAAGATTTAGGAAGAGAAAAAAAACAGAAACAAACATATGTTTGCTCTGAGGACTATAAGGGTGTTTCCTTTTCACCTTGCTAATAGTTAAAAAAATTAAAATTACTATAGTAAGGACATTAGTAAGACCTGGCAGGTACTGGGGCCACTTTACCTGTCCTTAACCACACCCAACTAAGTTGTCTTCTTCCTGGGAGTAAAGCTTCAGTGCACATGGTAGGGACGTCTAATCAGCCAATGACTGTTCTTAAATCCCAACCTGCCCCTTCCAACTATTAAAGGTGAGGAGGCAACATATGTATTTACTGGTCTAATCAGCCTCACTTCGCCTACTAAAGGGAGAGGTTTTTTTAAACCAGGACACCTATATATTTTTTTCCCCTGGAAGCATGAAGTATATTTAGAACTAAATGGTTTGGATACTGAACCAATTGGGGAAATAATAAGTATAAAGGAACTTCCTCAAGAAGAAAACAATCTTGCCCTGACTGGTCTAGCTTAGTGGACTGAGCGTGGGCCTGCAAACCACACGATTGCGGTTCGATTCCCAGTCAGGGAACATGCCTGGGTTGCAGGCCAGTTCCCAGCAGGGGACTCATGAGAGGCAACCATACATTGATATTTCTCTCCTTCTCTCTCCTTCCTTTCCCCTCTGAAGATAAATAAATAAAATCTTATAAAAAAGAAGAAGAAGAAGAAAACAATCTTGAGACTGGTTGTTACTTGCAGGATGCTCAATGCAACTGAGAGCTCTTTCCAGTACAGATATTGGCAAGATCAATCAGCCACTTGTGTTAAAATAATTGTTGATAATACTTGGCCTCTACCTAATATTTGCCCTTATCCTATAAGACTTGATTCACTAGCTAGAATTAATCCTACTATACAAAATTATTTTTAAAAGGAACTAAAATTTCATATAGAAGTTTCTGTAACGCTCCTATTTTTCCAGTAAAGAAACCAAATATAGAGAATGGAGATTTGTACATGAACTCAAAGCTATTAATAAAGTAGTTATTCCCAAACTTGTTGTTTCAAATCCATACCTAGTTATCAGCCACTTCTGTGGACGTTTTTCAGTAATAGATTTATGTAGTGCCTTGTTCAGCGTTTCAGTAAAAAAAAGTCGAGATCTCTTTGCCCTCACTAGGAAAAACTGCCAATTTACTAGGACTGAAATGCACCAGGGATATAGAGTGAGTCTCAGCTATTTCTTCCAGACATTAGTAGCTGGTTTAAATAATGTTAAATTTCCTAGAGATCCCACTCTAATTCAGTATGTAGATGCTTTACACATATCCTCTAGGAAATATTAGACTTTCAAAGGACACAACCCATTTTAACAGTTAGGTACAAAAGGACACCAGTCCTCAATAAATAAGCTCTAATTTTGTTAACTCAGGAAACTATCTTGGCCACTTCATATCTAAAGATGGGTACTTATAACCTTTAAAGACTCAGAGGGCAGTTATCTTTTCTGTTTTTTATAAAAGGAAGCAACACAGAGGATCCTGGGTTTCACTGGATAGCATCACAATTGGATTCCAACATTCTAATAATGTTCCAGGCTTTATATGTTCTGCTAAAGTCAAATTGGCCAGACTCATCTGTGGGACCCCAAAGGAAAACCAGCTGTAAAATCTCTAAAGAAATGTTTAAAGCTCCCGCTATGACACACCTTAGGTAAACACTTTCAAACGTTTTCTACAAAAAAAAACACAAACTCCTGGAAGTTTTGACTCAAAAAAAAATAGAAATCATCATAGGCCAACAGGATATGAAAGTCAGCAATTAGACTCAGTAGCCGAAGTCCTCCCTCCCTGCATAACAGCCATCTCAGTGATCAATACATTATGCAAACAGATGGAAAGATAATTACGGGCTCTATTTACATTCCTAAATTTGCTGAATTTCTACTGACTTCTCATCACAATCAACAATTCTGTCAGTTTCTTCCTCTTTGTACCTAATATTTTTAACTTGATGTAACAGTCTTGACACAGTAACCCTGTTACCTTCCTTGCAGAATAAAGGCATCCACGATTGCATTTTGCCTGCTAACGTTCTTCTTGTCCCTGGGAATGGTTCACAGGAAAGTCCTTGATGCTGCTGACTTAACTTGGTTTACACACGGACCTGTGAAGGAGGAACAGGGATGGAACCAAGCTGGATGTGCAGTAACTTCTGCGATGGACATACATGAAAGTATTTGTTTTCCTGAGTAGTAGTTGCCCAACAAGCTAAATTAATTTTTGTAACTTGGGCTTGTCAATTGGCCAAAAAACAAATAGCTAATATTGGCACTAATAGTAGCTATGCCCTTGGTGTTGCTCGCAACTCTAGAATGTTGTGGATGGAGCAAGGCTTCTGAACACTCTCAGGGAAGTACACTAGGAACATAAAAGAAGCTGCAGAATTATTAGATGTTTTACAGTTAGTGAAAAATGGCAATTATTAGCATTTCAGGACATCCTAAAGCATGGAAACAAACAAAAAATTTTTAGCTGATGATGAAGCTAGACAGGGAGTAGTAATTAGCCCAATTATTTTAGCCTGAGAATGCTTGTTTCTTCCTAGTCAACCAATCAAAGACTCTCCTTTACAGTTCTAATGGACCATTGCAGAAAAAGAGAAAGAGGAGATGGAAACAAAAAGGGGGAATTTTGAACCAGACAAACAGGTATGTTCTTCATCAAAAGCCAATCTTATATATAGGGACTCAATTACTTCTATTTTAACATGTATGTGAGCTAAAAATTGGGCTTTTAAAATGTGACTTCATAAAGTAGACAATATTAGTGGGAACCTCCTATGGTAGGCAGCTGGTAAAGTGTGAGGCGGATGTCCTATGTGTCCAAACGTAACCCAGGAATATCATTCAGTGGTCCCAAATACACTTCCCACTTGCTTCAGAATCACTTGAGGTATTTTAATTGAAGTTTATTTAAGTACTATCATATCAAGAACACAAATGTGTATTAATTGTAATATGTATTTTTTCTCACTGGATTGAGGCATTTTCTTGCAGGAGAAGAACAGGCTTTACAAAGGTTAGTTATTATTTGGAAAAATTAATGTCAATTGAATTCCCCCTGAGTTACACTGACTGAGGGGCTCATTTCACTGGGCAAATAATGCAATGTGTTTCTAATATCTGTCTTATTTATGATATTTTTATTGTGCCTTTCACTCCAGTTTTCTGCATTGGTGAAACAGACAAAGCATACAATTAAAACTCAACAAAATACATTTTCACAGATTTTAATCCCACTTGGCTAAATACTCCTTAACCATGAGAACCACTTCTTTTGGTAACCACAGCCTTTCCCCTTATTAACAGTCCCTGGTCACCCTGGGCATCCAAACAAAGGAACATAAAAGGAAACATTCTGCATTACGATCAGGAACTTATTAAACAGCTTGTAAGGACTGACAAATTAGTGATATTCATTTCACAAGTGCACCCCTAGGCAATGACAAAGACCATGATTTATTTTGTCTACTGGAAGACACATCAATTAAAGACTCTCCAGCATAGTAAGAAAATAGTTTCTCAGGTGCCCAACGGTGAATGAACATCGGCCTGTCTGACACCCACCTACACTTAGAGTAGTGTAAAAGATTATGTTTTGCATCTCAACAATGTAAAAGATTATGTTTCTCCATTTTAGACTTTTATTTAATTCTTAAGATTTCCTCACTATACTTTTCTTCACCTCCTAATCATGTACCATTGTTACGGAACAAGGGTCGGGGGGGGCCGGGGGGGTGCAATACTTGGCTCACCAAGGGATGCCAAAAAACTGCTACAGAAAACAGGGGCCCCTCCCAAGGACAGTATACTAATATCTATTGGGCTCTTCTGTCTGCCGCCAATTGGAAAGACATCTCTCAATGCCAGAGATTTCTGAAAAGGAAACAAAATGTTTATTTAATGCTATTCAGGCCTAATACCTTCATTAAAACATTAAAGTCTTTAAGGGTATACACCTACACACAAACGCACACACACACACACACACACACACACACACACACACACTGTGCTTCCTTCTCCCACTGTCCCAACTCCGGGTACCGTAAATCAGGAAAAGAGCACACGTTCGTCTTTCAGGTGGCTGGCACTGTGGGCTGTGTTGTCGCCTGTCTAGGCAGGATCTCCAATTAATCCAAAGTCATGTAGCACCTTCCACTGGCAAGAGTTCTTTGTACCAACTTCCAGTCAAAGTCTCTCCTGCTTTCCAGGCCACTCAGCCAAAGGGAACACCCCAAAGCCGCATGGGTCTCTTCTACCAAAGCTGCAGGGATCCGCACTCCACCAAAAGTGCATGTCTTTCTTCTTCACCTGGCCGCGGGGATCTCCATTCTGGCAAAGCTGCATGGTCTTCCCTTTCACCTGACCAAGAGGAAGTCTTAACTGTGTTGAAACCACGTGGCTCTCTCTCCTAATGGCTACAGGGGTCTACATCTTTCCAAAACAGCGTGGCTCTCCCCTTCATCTGACCAAGAGGGGGGTCCTCACTCTGCTAAAGCCACGTGGCTCTCAAGTAGGCACTGTCTCAGAGGATCAGCCCCAAGTTACATCCTGGGTACAAGCTATTCCTCTCCCTGGCCCAAAACTTGGCCACAGCTATTTGACATATCCACGAAACCAGTTAAAGGTTGTAGATATGTTAAATGACCATTCCAGAGGTTAACTGCAAAACTGGTGCTATGCAAAACAGCTCTCAATGGCCCTGCTCCATTTGTCCCTTCCCCCAACTGACACCTGGGGAGTGGGCAGTGAGGACATCTTATATGTCTCTCCAATATTCCTATACACTTTGAGTTCTGGACACCATTCCAAATCTTTTGGGGGGGGGGGCTGGCTGCATCCTGTATCAATATCCTTCTTTTCAGATTTACACCCACTTTATAATCATATAAAGGAAAATGGACGAAGGTCTCATCTTCTTGTAACTGCTTCCGGCTGGACATGGAGGTCATCCTACCTACCCCTGGGCCAGGGGTGCCCTGAAAGAGGAGTGTTCCCTGAAAGGGGGGGTGCAGCATGGAGAGAGTCCTTCCTGTGAGGAGAAGGACCTTACAGGATCCTGGTCAGTTGGCTGCCACCAGGAAGTCACAGGCTTGGTATCCAAAAGCTGGCATTACTGGACCGTTGGCCTTCTGGTCAGGTCATATACTGGAGGGTACAGATTAGGTAAGAAATTGGAAGCACAATTAAGTCATAACTATTAAATAACAAAGGCAGGGACTTCAGTAAAGAATGGCTTATCTGGAGGAAGGTGTGTGTACAAGGCATGCTACACCTATCCAAGACTCTTGTGGCCCACTATACTTCACTTGGGCTGAGGAGAATACATTAAGATTTCCCTCCTTTCAGATTTCTGAGCCCTTTCTGTCCAAGCCATCAAGACAGAAAAGGGAAAATCAGTTCTTATGTGAAGCCCACAGACCGCCCCAGCCCTTCACCAACCCAACTACTTAGTTCAGCCAAACCGTTGAGTCTCAGGGGGCCGATGACAAAGATGGGCTCCTTAAATGAGGCCTATATTGTAACCAATCACTGACAGGCATAGGCAGGTCATAGGCATACGCCCTATGAAAACATAAGAACACACAGGTTAATTCACACAACAATCCCCAAACCAGTTCCTGTGCCTGTGAGACTGTCTTTTGGGAAGATATTACATTGCAAGGTCCTTCCTGCAATGACATTTAACAGTGGCAATTTGACAGGGCCTTTGCACCTGTAAATTGTACATCTTCGGTGACATCACAAACCTGGTTTCAACTCTTAAGTGAAAAACAAACGTTCAAGACATTTAGCTGTGCCACTCTGATGTCCAATATTGAGCACTGTGATTTTCCTTGAACTACAATTTTTCTCCTTAAGATCACCCTCACTGTTATTACAGGGACTACTTTGGGCCCTACTTTTGATTTTGCCTGTTCGTTTGCATAAATACACCAAGAGCAGCCTGGATCACTTATGACCCTTAAGTCCACTTTGCTAGAACTCACACGGGGAACCTTCAGATTGACTTCTCAGTCTGCCCCTCAGGGCACAGAAGCAAACCCACACATCTGCCATCTGGCTTCACCTGTACCAGTCGTTTCACTCAAATCCTTGAGCCTCCATTGTGCCTACAGGTTCCTTTTTAGCCATCTTTCAGGAAGGCAACCTTTGTTCCTTCCCCAGAAAGACTGGCAAGAACCACACAACCAACCAAAGTACAAAGTTTTTCTCATGGGCTTTTGCTAGCTTCACAAGTCAAACCCAGTTCCTTAGGGCTTTCTGGTGACAACCAGAACCCATATATGCCTCCTTCAGGCGTGACATTCCAGTCAAAGTCTTGGTTAACAAAACCACTATTAATGACTGGTCTTATTGCTTTTACGCAAAGAAATCTTATGTCATCATTCATTCCTTCAGAGTGCCAAATTGTGGAGGGATCAGGTAGGGAGAAAAATACAAAGCATAATGGAAAATCCCCTTCCTTGATTCACTTTTTTATAGAGTATGAAGTTTCAACCTTTTTCTGGAATCCTCAATCTCCCTTTCAGAGCAGATACAGAGCAAAATCCGAAACAGAGTTTCGAACAATACACAGGTAGAGGCATTCTCTTGCACCAGTGTGTCCACTGTTGCCTCGCAGAGACATGCTCCTTCAGGCCTGGTCTCATGGCAGAAACATGCTGCTTTGCCTCAGGCTGATACACCTATCCACCCCAAATGACCCTCTCTGGGTCCTGGGTGGCAAAAGCATTCTCCCCAACTGGCTACAGGCCACCTTTCCTAGGTCTTCAGGTACACAGGGTTTCTGATAAGAAGCAGAACCAATGGCAGAGACATGCTGCTTTGCCTCAGGCTGAAACACTTGTCAGCTCCAATTGACCCTTCTTGGGTCCTGGGTGGCAAAGACACTCTCCCCAACCAGCTCCAGGACACCTTTCCTAGGTCTTCAGGTACAAAGACATGGTCCTTCAGGCCCAGTCTCATGGCAGAGACATGCTGCTTTGCCTCAGGCTGAAGCACTTGTCAGCCCCAAATGACCCTTCCTAGGTCCCGGGTGGCAAAGGCATTCTCCCCAACTGGCTACGGTGACCTTCACTAGGTCTTACAATACAGGTTTCTGATCAGAAACAGAACACATGTGAGAAATTTGCTCTCTTCCCACAAAACCAGAAAACAAGTAGTTGAGGTTTCCTTTACTCTAGGTTTAAAACTTTCACATCCTTTATACATATTTCTACTCATTTAGATTTATCCATCATTCTCTTTTAACCTTGGTTCCTTTCTCACATGGGAAGGACTATACTTAAACTCAGTACTTAAACCCAGCATCTGGCAGCTTAAAGTCCCTAGCACTGCAGGTACCTTCCACTAAAAGTCCCTAGATTCACAGGGACATTTTGCACCTCTCTGAAGCTTAGACCTTGCAAACTGTCTAAAAATCAGATGGTCAATCTTGGATCTCAGTTCATGACCTCCAAAACCAGAGCTATTACTATCAGAACCAGTTACACAGAGAACCTGACTGCTGCAGTGTCCACACAGCAACAGCATACAAGCCCATAATCTGAAGAGAAGCCTTAGCCAGTTCCAAGATGGCGGCACCCATGCACGTGGGATCATCCACCATGGCGACACCCATGAACGCTCTGTCCTCCATGGTGGGGCACTCACGTGGCTCATCCATTTTACCCAAAATGGCAGCACCCTGACTCTGGTTCTGCCCACCTGCAAAGGTCCCAGGACTCCAGTTTCAGGAGCCCCAGAAGCCCCCAAGGCCTCTTCCACTGACGGGTGTCGGGGCACTACAAAGCTGCCCTCCACCCAGTGGGGGTGGTGCACTGAAGCTGCCATCACCAATGCAGAGGGAGAGCAGGGTCCACCCACCTGTGAAGGGGGCCCCAGAGCTCCGTTTTTGGGAGCCAAGGAGGACCCTGGCAACCCCTGGTGTGGTGGGTGAGCAGAGCCCACTAGCAAAGACTGCAAATCTGTGGTGGAGAATTCTCCCACTTGCAGGGCAGGAGAAGCCATAGTGGGCCTCATCTCCTCAGAAGGCAGCGTCACCACCGGAGTTCCTGCTCTCTGGGGTCCCCCATTCCCTGGGTTCAGAGCATTAATGAGGTTTCTTTCCTCATCATCTTTCTCCTCCTGTGCTCTACTATCAGGGAGGGGTTCCGAGACCCCTTCCTCCATCTGGACCATTACATGCTTCTCTGTACAACTACTGACACAGTTCCAACAAAGCAAATAAAGGTCCAGACCAAAGAGAATACAGATGTCATAAAGACCAGGTATTTCCCCTACTATTGCCCACAATTCCAGCTCCATTATTGCAAAAGAGCAGTCAGAAACCAAGTCTTCAACCCCAAACACGTTCACGTATCTGCTCCCTCCCTGCTTTGTTTCCTTTTCACCTTTCCGGGTGTGATTAGGCGGCTGATGCCCTCAAGAGCTCAGAGAAATTCCTCAGAGACTGAGAAAATTCCAAAGCCTCACTCTTGCACCTGAGGGGGTTGGTCTGCCACGGACAATTATCGCCCCATGTTGGGTGCCAAAAACTGTTACCGAACAAGGGTCGGGGGCAGGGGGCAATACTTGGCCCACCGAGGGATGCCCAAAAAACTGCTACAGAAAACAGGGGCCCCTCCCAAGGACGGTATACTAATATCTATTGGGCTCTTCTGTCCGCCGCCAATTGGAAAGACATCTCTCAATGCCAGAGATTTCTGAAAAGGAAACAAAATGTTTATTTAATGCTATTTAGGCCTGATGAAAAATCACCATTTTTATCTCCTATAATTATTATGTAAAACTAAGATGTAAAACTGTCATTCCTCACAGGATTTGAGATCTTGCTCTCAGGCATATGTAGTCACTTTGTCTCAGATAAACCCATTAAACTACCCCATGGCTTTGAACATTATTTACTTTGACAGGGCCTGGGAGCACCTCCTCTCTCAGGGGTTTCTGTGCTGCTCTCTACACTGTGCCTGGCATCTTCCATGGGCAAGTCTGGTGACCACAAGAAAGCCTCCCAGCCAGAAACCAGAGGTTGTCCCAACACTCAGGGAGCACAGGGACAGGCCCCACAAACAGACATGGAGGGGAAAGGCCTACCTGAACCTGTCCCTCCATGACCAGGAAGCCCACAGGCACCTGACCTTTCACCACATTCCTTTCTTCCTGGGACACGCAGGACACATCCCACTTCACACCCAAAACTGCAGGTCCAATCTAGAGTTCTGCTTTTGGTTCTGGCAAAAGCCAGTCTGATGACAAGGTGACATAGAAGAAGGGTCCCCTCTGCAGTTATCACCCAGCTTAACTGCTCCTCACCCCCAGGGTTTTCTCTGTGACCTTCCTGCTGGGAGGAAAGAAAACCTTCTCAGAGAATCTGAGAACACAAGGCAGACAGCTGGATTCCCAGCTGGGTTTCTGTGTCACAAACAGAGATGACCCCCATTTGGGGACACCTGGGGCTCTCTGTATGTTGCTGACAGACACAAGACAAAGACACAGCAGAGGCCAGTGCTGGCATGAGTGGATCATTCCTTCAGGGACACATGTGCCCCCATCAGCCTTGCTATTGCAAGCGTATTTTACAGGCCAGGAATCTTACCTTCTCCTGAACCCTTGTTACATGCACAGTCACTGGTCAACCGCACCCCCTGCTGGGTCAGAATCTGCAGTTTAACAGGGTCTGGATATTTTTCCTCTGCACAGAGAGCAGGAGACATGGTTCTACCTTTCACATCAAGAGATCTAGTTTTGAGTGGACATCCACATTAGCTGGACAGCTGCTGAAGCAGGTATGTGATGGTGTTACCTGAGCATCACAATGTTTGCAGTTTCGATACAGGGTGCAGCTGGGGGCGGGGGGGGGGGGCCCAAAAAAGATTTGGAATGGTGTCCAGAACTCAAAGTGTATAGGAATACAGGAGGAAATATTATTAAGATGTCCTCACTGCCCCCCACCCCCCACCCCAGGTGTCAGTTGGGGGAAGAGACAAATGGAGCAGGGCCATTGAGAGCTGTTTTGCATAGCACCAGTTTTGCAGCTAACCTCTGGAATGGTCATTTAACATATCTACAACCTTTAACTGGTTTCATGGATATGTTAAGTAGCTGTGGCCCAGTTTTGGGCCAGGGAGAGGAGTGGCTTGTACCCAGGATGTAACTTGGGGCTGATCCTCTGAGACAGTGCCTACTTGAGAGCCACGTGGCTTTAGCAGAATGAGGACCCCCTCTTGGCCAGGTGAAAAGGGAAAACCACGCAGCTTTGCCAGAATGGAGATCCCTGCAGCCAGGTGAAGAAGAAAGACATGCACTTTTGGTGGAGTGCGGACCCCTGCACCTTTGGTAAAAGAGGCCCATGCGGCTTTGGGACACTCCCTTTGGCTGAGTGGCCTGGAAAGCAGGAGAGACTTTGACTGGAAGTTGGTACAAAGAACTCTTGACAGTGGAAGGTGCTGCATGACTTTGGATTAATTGGAGATCCTGCCTGGACGGCAACACAGCCCACAGTGCCAGTGACCTGAAAAACGGACATGGGCTCTTTTCCTGATTTACGGTATTCAGAGTTGGGACAGTGGGAGAAGGGAGCGCTGTGTGTGTGTGTGTGTGTGTGTGTGTGTGTAGGTGTATACCCTTAAAGACTTTAATATTTTAATGAAGGTATTAGGTCTGAATAGCATTAAATAAACATTTTGTTTCCTTTTCAGAAATCTCTGACATTGAGAGATGTTTTTCCAACTGGCGGCAGAGAGAAGAGTCCAATAGATATTAGTATACCGTCCTTGGGAGGGGCCCCTGTTTTTTGTAGCAGTTTTTTGGCATCCCTTGGTGGGCCAAGTATTGCCCGCCCCCCCACCTCCCACGGCCCCTGTTGGGTAACAGTTTCACAGGTGATTCAGTGCACAGCAGTGATGACATAATCATGACAAGTTTTTTCTAAGGTAGTTCAAAAAATCGATGCTCTGAGGGGAAAGAGCCAATGTGAAACAGAGAGACTGGGAGAAGCTACTAGGCACCTAATAGGGAGCTGTGGGGAATGCCTGAAAGTCAGGCAGCCCAGGCCTGTGCTTTTCCAACACAACGTGTGAGTGTGTGCTTGTGTGTATGTGTGTGTGGTGTTCAGAGGACTCAACAGTACCCAGAAAACTGAAACACAAAAGGACAGTAAACTGTTAAGAAGGGACAGGGTGGCAAAAATGAGGACAGGGAGTGGGAGGGTCATGGGCCCAGACCCTGCCCCCCAACCCACATGATGAAACAAAACTAGTCATCTTGCCCCTGTATAAAGCTCAGTGCACAGGCGGGACACCTAGTGGATTGTACCATTCTGGACAGAGGTGACTGTGAGCCTTACAGAACTTCAGATTGGTCTCAAAGAGACAGCCACAGAGCAGACAGTAGACACCATGGGATCCCTGTCAGTTTCTACTCACAGAGGACTTGTCCACTGGGAAGGGCTCCTGCTGGTTGGTGAGTAGGAGACAATTCCTTGGGGTTGACTAAGGATCTGACACAGAGACTGGCTGGGGTCTGCTGGAGAGGCTGGGGCTCTGAGAAAAGAGGGAAGGGTTCTGTTTGGATCTGAAGGTAAAAAGCAATGGAGCAGAGTAAGATGGGGAAGGAGGGTCAGCCAGAGGAAAATCTCAATGTGGAAGTGGTGAGAAGCAGGAAAACCTTAATTGCTGTTCATTTCCTAAGATATTCATCATTGAGTATTGAATTAGAAAAACTGATAATAATAATAATAATAATAATAATAATAATAATAATAATAATAATAACAGCCCTGGCTGGTGTAGCTCAGTGGATCGAGCACGGGCCTATGAACCAGAGGATCGCAGTTCGATTCCCAGTCAGGGCACATGCCTGGGTTGCAGGCCAGTTCCTGGCAGGGGACACATGATATACATTGTGTGTCCTTGGCAGAGGCAATAGTACATTGATATTTCTCTCCCTCTCTCCTTCCCTTCCCCTCTAAAAGATAAGTAAATAATAAAGTAATCTTAAAAAAATAATAATAACAATTTATGTCAGGATCTCAGCGTAAAACAACCAGGGGTGCTAGACTTCTTTTTTCCACCAACCTCAGATATGTTCTAATACACTCCATGAGGTACAGGGCCCTGAGAAAACATTGATTTACCCACAGGTGTCTTTAGCCTGTTGCGGTCACTGGAGGTTTGAGATCAAACAAGAACCTGTTCATATGGAACTCGCATTCTATGCAAGAGAGAGAAAAGGAAAGATCTAGATGGGGTACCCACAAATGCCACGAAAAAACAGAGCAGGGGCAGGTCAGAAAGTGAAGACAGACAGTAGCCATCAAAGGTGTCCTTCAAAGACACTCCTGAGTGTCAGCATGGGTCTGAGGGTAGTGGGGAGGCTCCTCACTGAGCAAGATGAACACCTAGAGAGGAATATTGAAACAGAAAATACAACAGGTTCAGAGGAGCTGAAGTAATGGTGTTCATGCCACTGACCTTGACCGTGGGAGATAGACCCTCATATGCAGACCAAGGCTGAGAGGTGAAGACACTTTTTCAGGATCCAGGCCCTCATCTTTTCCAATCCCTATACATAGACCCAAATATTAATCCATTTATTTTTCTTTTTTAGTCTCAATATTAAACTACTGGTGCCCACCCACTGCTGCAAAAGTAATTGTTCGATCGGCCAGGGCTGCTAAAGGGGAAAATGTGACCCTCTATGTAGACAATACGCCTCCCGATGTTACAAGCTTCGTGTGGTACAGGGGAGAAGGGGCAAACCCCTCTAACAAAATAGCAACTTATGATATGGACCAAGACACACATGTGAAAGGGCCTGCGTACAGTGGACGAGAGGAAATAATCTATGATGGATCCTTGCTGTTAACAAATGTCACCCTGAATGACACAGGAAAATACACTGTAGAGGTCTACTCTCAAAGTTCAGTGAGAGAAGTAAGCTTTGGACAGCTTGATGTATACGGTGAGTGATTGCTCTCTGACCTCTGGGTGTTGGGTGGGATGAATTCTACTCACACACAGGACTGATAATGCTGGACTCTGCCTCCATCCCCCTCTGCATCACATCCCAAGTTGGGTTTTGGCATTTAATACAGGATACACAGAGTGGAGACAAACTTCCTGAGATCTCAGTTCCCTTCCCTAATTCCAGCCCTGCAGACAATCACTAAAGACAGAAGAACCAGTCTGATGGGACTCAGTCAGCACAGGGAGACCAGTCTCAGTCCAGAACCCTGAGCTCCTTCCCAGGACCTTGACGTGGCAAACAACCCTGCAGGGCTCTGTCAAAGCCTAGTCTGAGGGGCCCCCAGAAATTCTCACGGAGTTCCCCTCAAGAGCCCCTCTCCAGAACTTTGTCCAGGGATCTTGACTCCAGGGACCTTGGGGAGCCTATGTCAGGTTGGGTTTGACCTTCCAGGAAAGGCTAACCAGGTAGTGGTTTAATGGGCACCCAAATCACAGGCTCTTGATGTGGTCACCATCAAGGGCTCAGGTCCAAGAGCCACACCTTGGCAGAAATGGAGTTCAGTTTATCACCTGAGCCTGTGTGTGGAGAAGACAGTTGGACAATGCTGTTTAATGTTAATTAGCTGACTGTCCTGGGGGCCTTAGCAAAGTTCAGAAAAAGGTTAACATCCCCATAAAAAAAAAAAAAAACCCTGAGAAAAGAAGATGCTCCTGGAAGCTCCTCATTCAGCAGGGATCAGCCCAGGGGATTCTCTCTTGTGTAGATCAGTAACAGATGCCTGTGATTTGAGCTGTCATTCTATTCCAAGATTTAGGTCAGATACTGTCAATATTTTAGTTAATACACTGACAACCTGGCAGCCAAATAGTTATCCACCTTCACTGAGAATCAGCGGAGAGTCAGGGAGATACGGTCACTAAAGCAGAGTCTCACAGACCATGAGCATCTGATCAGAGTCCCTCGAAGTCTGTCTGTGGCCATAACCTTGTCTCCTCCTCCACCCCCAGGCCTTAGGAGGTGTCCGTGGATTCCTAAACCAGCCATTGGTTTGAATCCTTTTCAGTTAGGCGTCCTCAGCTCAGAGGAATACATTCTGGTCTGGGGAGCAAAAGGAAAAGAGAAATAATCTGCTTTTACTTTAGAAATAAATTACCTGCGATAACAATCTTAGTCACTGCAAAGAACAGCCCCCCTCAGGTGGCCGATCCACACTTCCCTGCGCTGGACTTGATGATATTACTTGTTTACAGTTGTGTTGGTATTACTTCCACTATTTATAAAGGAGAGGACTTTGTCTGCCCCCTCTCCACTCTGCCCCTGAAACCAGCTCAGAGACCAACCTGTAAGAAATACTCAGTTGCTTTTGATTAATTAGGAAGAAATAAATGGTGATTGAATGAATGAATGAATGAATGACCCAAAATCTCTTCAGAGCTTGGAACCTGGATGCAGAGTCCTCAGATTTCTGGCCACAGGGCACAAGCTCTCTGTCCCTACAGGAACTGAGACCCTTGTCTCAGACCCTTTTCTGCTGTCTAATAAAATATCTTTCTTTTAATTGGTCTTAGACTTTGGGGTATTAGTAATAATAATTTTCACATAAGGAAGAATCAAGGTTTTCCAAATTTCGATCTCATAGCTACCTAACACAAATGGCTCACAAGGGTGGCCTTTACATAGCTTGCTGTGGACTGTAAGTGGCTGAGATCTCTGAGGAAGCCATGTGGCTCCATGTCTCAAGCCCATTCTCAACGAATCCCTTTCTCTGTTTCTCCACAGTGCCTGTGAAAGTGGTTCCCCTCCTAGTTAGCAACCTGACAACCATAGAGAATAAGAATGCCGTGGAGTTGACCTGCTACACAGATGCAGTGTCCATCCAGTGGTTGTTCAATGGCACGGAAATTCAGCTCTCAGAGAGAAGGAAGCTGTCGGGGGACCACAGGAGCCTCACCATATACCCCGTCCTGTGGGAGGATGTTGGTTACTACCAGTGTGTAACCTTCAATGCTTTCGTTGTTGATAAAAGTTGGACCGTTTGGCTGCGTAAGAAACACAAATAGCCCTCATCCCCTCTTCTTTGTTATTAAAGTCTAAATAAAGTTGCTTGCGTTATCATAATAGACGCGTTCAGAAGGTGAACATTTCTTAAAATATTTGTACTGAGTCAATAAATGCATAACAGTGTGAGCTGGCATTGTCATTATTGCTGATGTAAGGTCACGTTTTAGACCACATCCCACCTCAGTTTGGTCTCATTTGTACCATCTTCACATCGGAAGTAATACCAGGTCCCTCAAAGAAGGCACCGTGGTTCTGTGGTGACCAATGGGAGCAGGTGAGTTTGAAGGAATCCAAGCTGTTTCCCTACTCCAGAGAGACGTGTAGAGAGCACATGGTTGCTGTGTGGACAATGGAAATAAAAAAAGGACATGAGTGTATCGGCAGTGATTTATTTCTCCCTGTTTTATTTTAAAAGTTCCTAAAGTTTTCCTGAGTATCCTTTTATTCATGGCAATAGACTTGCTTGCCTAAGTTCAGCACGACCCCGTCCTCCTTGTTAATAGACTATAATTGGAAATGTGTATAATGTACTGAAACTTTGGATCATATTTCCTAGCTGAGACTGATGCACACTGGATTAGAAATTAATTTAACCTTCATGGAATTGAGTTTGATCCAATGGCTGTTTCTGTGTCTCTTGGAGAAGAGGGAATCACTCAAAGCTAGAGAGACTGCAAGTGAGGGTCAGACTTCTAGTCCTCAAGAAGTTGCTCACACATTCATCTGAGGTTTCATAAGAAAACCTGCATCAGAGCAAACCAGGTGGTGAATGTCAGCTCCTCTGCACTGAGGTAACTAACCAGGCCAGATCAAATGACCCCGGCTATTTTATAGGATCAAGCGTACTCTTCTCTTTTGTTGGACATAGAATTTGGTCCATAGGATGGTGATGGTAGTGAGGAATGGAATATCTCCATGGAAAACTGCTGAAGCACAGCCTTCTGGGAGATAAGACGCAGGCCCTGTTCAGGTGGGGCTGAACAGTAAGAAGCTGGAGAAATTTCTTGACAAGGGCAGTGAGGGAAGCTGAAATGACACATTTCTACAAGGCTGGACCATTTGAACAACTCACAGCCAACTGATGAATCACAAGGTTTTATCATTTTTAATCAAAGACCTAGGAGCAAATGGTTTACACAACCCAGACTGTGCTACAACATATAATTCCAGTCCTATTATTTAAATGATATATTCTATAAAAATAAAACTAACCAGAAATAAACCCTGACCCCTTTGTGTACACATTTTCATGAATCAACTTATTGAAACCCACCCCCCAAAGCTAATGAATATTTTGTTTAGATTTTCCAGTGAGACCCTTTATAGAATTTCCTCCAGATAAACACAGAAACCCACCCCCCCCTCAAAACAGAGGATCCAGCTGGGTTTCTGCTGGAGCATGTCCATGCCTTCTAGTTCTGCTTCTTTTTCTCCTAAAATCTCCAGGACCCCATGAAAGTTGCAGCCAGAATAGCAGTGGGCAGCAGCAGTCTGTCCCCAGCTCAGCCTCTAAACCTGTCTCCACGAGGCCCTCTCCTCTCACTCTGCAGGAAGCTCAAGCAGCCACTGTGGCGCCCCTCTGTTGCTGTGACTGCTCAGGAAGCAGCCTCACCAGACTCACTTCTTCCTTGTAACAGGTCTAGAGACCCAAAGCAGTTTCTCCCAGGCTCCCACTTGTTGCTCCTTCTACCTTAAGTCCTTCCTTCCTTTCACTGCCTCCAGCTTAANGCTGGAGCATGTCCATGCCTTCTATTTCTGCTTCTTTTTCTCCTAAAATCTCCAGGACCCCATGAAAGTTGCACCCAGAATAGCAGTGGGCAGCAGCAGTCTGTCCCCAGCTCAGCCTCTAAACCTGTCTCCAGGAGGCCCTCTCCTCTCACTCTGCAGGAAGCTCAAGCAGCCACTGTGGTGCCCCTCTGTTGCTGTGACTGCTCAGGAAGCAGCCTCACCAGACTCACTTCTTCCTTGTAACAGGTCTAGAGACCCAAAGCAGTTTCTCCCAGGCTCCCACTTGTTGCTCCTTCTACCTTAAGTCCTTCCTTCCTTTCACTGCCTCCAGCTTAAATAAACATACTCTCAAAAATGCTTTGGCTCTTGTGAAATTCTCCCTTCGGAGTTCAAGAGCCCACACACTGCAGACTGGCCCAGGAAGTCCCATTCAGAGCCTGGTTCCCATGTGGCCACACAGAAACTCAGCTATTTTGCACCTGTTTATAAATGGCTGGGAATTTGCATCTCTTTATAAGCTGCAGGCATTAATTGACATGCAAATTAAGTCTTGACTGAAAGTAATTTAATTGAGTTTTTCTCCACAGTACAGAAAGCAGTTTTGTTATGAACTGGAAAACTCAATGTTCCCTCACAGTCACTAACCACTAGGCAGGTTCTTCCTGCACACAGACCTTTGATTATTATTTATAGAAAGTATTTCTTGAGCAATGCAATTGTAATTTGTAATTTAAGACTCTTTCTCTATTATTTTGAAATTTTTTCCTTAAAATATTCTTGCCAGTGTTTTGACTCAGAGAATATATGTCTCAGGGGCCTGAGACATTTCTTTGAAATGTCATTTCTTTGAAATGTATTCCTTCTGGTAGTCCTGTGTCCAGGTCCCTGAAAAACAAACATGAGACAAATTTTGTTAGGGCTTTTACAACTAAGATTAAAACAACTTCCTGTCAGGGTTTCATGAGAAGTTCTACTTTTCTTTTCTGTAAAGCCAGTTAGCAAAGACAGATGCATGTGAGTCCTTCTGCCATTCTTAAAATGTCCTCATCTTTTTGTTTTTGGGAGGTTGAGGTCAGCCTCACTGCCCTGTGGCATGGTCTTGAATAAAGACCTTCTTGCTTTTTGAAATTTGTCTGTAGCACATTTGAATTTGACATCCCATGCCTGTAATTAGCTGATCCTGTCATCTTGCTCACAGGCTCTGTCCTCACAATATTTTCAGATTTCTTTTTTTATCTGGCACTTCTCCAAATAAATGCTTCAAATTTGGCTTCCTCCCTTCAGACTTGGCACACTCAACAAGATGTCCTGACTGCCCACATCCTGCTGGTTCACCAGTTTGCCTTGAAGTGGATTTGCCCCAGAATCTGAGATGTATAGGCATAAAATAAAGGCTATATAAAGGACATGGCATAACCATCAACAGTGTTCTCATTCCATAACCATTTTCAATGTGCATTAGGAAAACAAGAACACAGAGATTGCACAGAAATTCTGTCATACAACTCAACAGCTCTGGTAAACATGCAGGTCCCTGTCATATCACCCACCCTCAAGCCAGCACTGGACAGCCCTGTCTCAAGTTCCCTGTGACCTGGTGCTCAGTCTAGACATGGTTGTCTACTTCTATTTTTTTTTGGTTCTTCTTGTTGTTTTTACAAACTTCACATGCCTGTCCTTACAGAGTTCACATGTAGAACCTAAAAAATGAGAAGTGAATATTTTTTCTAGTTCTGTTTATTTACTGTTACTTGTGCCTTCAGGGGTAGTTTGCTGAAATCCTTGAAGACCTGGCCAGAGGTGGAATGTGTGTAAGCTGAGGTGGGCCTAGACGAAGGCTGTAGAAACATGGGGTCTGCTCAGAGTCAGGATAAGAAGTTATAAAGCCTGTAGTGTTTGGGGATGTAAATGGGTTCGAGGGCACCTAAGGGGCCCTTGCAGGAGGGTTCTTTAAGAGGCTCAAAATGGGGCTGAAAAATACAAGTGAGTTGCTGACTTACCTGTTCAGGGAGTATCCACTAGAGTTGGTGAAGTGAAGGGTGGAACAAGATCTTCACAGATTTAGATGCAGATGAAAAGTGAGGCACAGGGTTGGGAGAAAGTATAATGTCTTGAAGAGTCAGATGAGTGCCCTGACATTGAAACAAATGGGAGCACCAGATGCACAGGCTGGCAGGTCTCTGGAACACAACCTAGTACATGAGACAGGGAACAAGAAGGAGAAAGAGACGGAATTCAGATTGGTGGTTTCCAGGGGCTGGGTGCTGGGGGAATGGGAAGCAACTCCTCAATGGGCACAGAATTCTATTTAGGGTGATGAAAATGTGGTAGGTATTGTGGCTGTAACATATTGTGGCCACACCAAATGCCACTGAATTGTTTGCTTTAAAATAATTAATTTTTGTCTTATTGGTACAGGGTGCAGCCAAGAGGGGGCCCCCCAGAGGGATTTGGAATGCTGTCCAGAACTCAAGGTGCATAGGAATTATTGGAGAGGCATATAAGATGTCCTCAACCCTTCCCCCACAGGTGTGAGTTGTGGAAAGGGACACATGGACCAGGACCATTGAGAGCTGTTTTGTACAGCAAAGGCTTTGCAGCTAACCTCTGGTATGGTCATTTAACATATCTATAACCTTTACCTAGCTTCATAGGTATGTTAAATAGCTGTGGCCATGCTCTGAGCTAGGGGGATGGCGTGACTTCCAACCAAGACCGAAACTAGGGGCAGGTCCCCTGAGTTAGAGCCCCTGTGTGAGAGCTTAGAGTTGATTGGCTCCACGCCATGGGGCCACACCTGCCCAGACTCACTATGGCAGCCCAGTAAAGCTGGGAGGATTCGGGAGTCCTGGCAGGTGTAGCTGATTGTAGGAGGAGTCAGAAATGGGGCTGCAAAGGAGGATTGGTACGGGGATTTAAACCCAGACTCGGCAGCCATGTAAGAGAATAGAGGAGTCCCAGTCTGCTTTGCCAGAGTGGGGACCCACACAATCATGTAAGGAGAGAGAACCTTGCGATTTTGTCCAGAGTGGGGACCCCCCACAGCCATGTGAAGGAGGGAGCCACAGGCTTTTGGCAGAGTGCAGATCCCTGCAGCTTTGGTAGAAGAGCCCCATGCGGCTTTGGGGTGCTCCCTTTGGCCCTGTGGCCTGGGAAGCAGGAGAAACTTTGCCTAGAAAAATGGGTACAAAGAACCCTTTCCAATGGACCTCAAGAAGGTGCCACATGACCTTAGAGTAATTGGAGATTCTGCCTGGACAGTGACCCACCGGACGGTGCCAGGGGCCTGAAACATGGATGTGTGCTGCTTTTCCTGAGTTGCGGTACCCCGAATTAGGGCAGGGGGAGAAGGAAGCACTGTGGGTGTCTGTGGTTATCCTAAAGGACTTTGATATTTTAATGGGTACATTGGGTCACTACTTTAAGTCTGTATAGCTTTAAATAAAACTTTCCTTACCTTTTCACAAATCTCTGGCATTGAGAGACATCTTTCCAATTGGTAGGGGAGAGATGAGCCCAGCAGGTGGTCCAGATGGTATTACTATACCATCCTTGGGAGGGGCCCCTATTTGTTCTGTAACAGTTTTTGGCATCCTTGCGCATTTGGTCCTTTGGTTTTCCTTGAGCATTCCTGCAGTAAACATTTTTGGAAGTAAGTTAATTTGCACATCAATGTGCTTGGGTGATATTGAATCTGAACAGGCACCCCTCTGTGAGACAATACCCCACCCTCAGGTCCTCAGCAACTGAAAACATGACTGGGGTGTGTCTCAGGCCAGTGTCTCAGGCCAGTGTCTCAGGCAGGCACCAAGCTCAGCAAGTCCTATTAAAATTCAGGAAATGTAAAAGCACAATGAGAAACTGATTGAGCCGTAGTGATGCTGGTGCACACACTGACCTGAGACATGAGTCAGGTCTTCCCAGGAAGACATGAGTCATGTTCTTCCTGGGAAATCTAGTTCTTCCTGAACAGCTGTGGGAAATGTCACAACAAGCACACTGAGTTGCCTTCCAAGAAATAAGTCTCTCATCAGTGGGAAGCTGTGGACAGCAAAGCGCAGAATGTTTTCATTAGCACATTCAAATGTATCTTGCAGGTTTTCTGTGATGAGTCAAAAGTTGATATGCTTGGATATATACAGCAATGTTTTACTATTTTGTTTTGTTTGGTAATCATTTTGGTACTCAGAAACTTTAATGAAATGACTAGGCAGACCAGAATTGAGCTTTTAGCTAAATTTGTGGAACCAGCCTAAGAGTCGTGTCTCTGCTGTGAATGGAAGCCTGGTCGCCTACCCAGGCGTGCCTTTTAGGAAATTGATTCTGATCCAGCTATTGGGAAACACAAGGCTTAGAACACAACCTCTTTGACCCCCCTCCCTTAATTGCCTAGAATGAATTCAGGTGAAGGACTAGCTCCAGGAGGGTCAGTCACATGCCATGTGAGGCAAACTCTTATTTACCAAACATTTGCTTTGGCGTCTCCATGCGAACAGCTTTCCTGCCTTCTGAAGCCTCAAAGCACAGCCCTCTTTTCTCCTTAGCTTCAGAATAACATATAAGCCTCAACTACCCAATACTTTTTGAATGTCATTCTTATCACTCCAGATTATTAATGTGTATAATGGACTCTAAATTGCCTCCTGTTAATCTGGCTCTCTTAATTTATTAGCCCAGCTTGAGAAATTTTAAAAATATGAGAAAATGATCTCTTTTGCTTCAATAGCTTGCTTTTATGACTTTTTTTGTCTAAAAATGAATTCTAAAAAACTACCTTACAGATGTGATAGAAAGAAATGCAGAGATGACTTGGAGCCCAAAAGTTATCAGCAAAACAGATTGCAGGTAATACATTGTTGTAGATAAAAGAAATATTGAACCTGCTAAGCACTAGTTGGATAGATCTCTTTCCTGCTCTTTAGGTAACATCACCAACAAATCCCCAAATGGGTTGCGGAAACATGGGATGTCTGCAAAAAGACAGATCTCTGGGCCTTAATAACCAAAGATCCCAGAGAAAAGGATACCAGGGCAGAAATAAATGAGATTTAGAAAAATCATGGAAATTATGTAATAAGTGAGTGTTTTCAGAGCCCACAACCCTAAACATCTTAATCGTGATTTTTTCTCTTTGTCCCCGTAAAACAACTTAAGTATAAACCACTGGATGGTTGGGGTATTTGAGCATCAGCTGTCCATTGTTTTTTTCAATGGTTCCTTTGAAATATGTGCTTTCTTTCTTTTCATTGCAGTCTGATGTCAGTATTAGGGTGTCTAGACATTGAGCAAACAGACCCGAATCCTGGGTGAACAAAAATATGTATAAATTCATAGGCCTGTACCTTCACTTCCCCTAGGATGGGGAACACTGCCTCAGGCCTTGTTTTGTGAAAACAGAGAGGGAAAGATGGGGTGAAGTTAGCCTTCTAAGGAGGTGTGAGAAATCTTAGGGAGAGAGAGGAGTGAAAGTAAACTATTGTCAAGTTCCCCGAGCATCTAATATGAACAGATGAAATACATTATTGTAATCAATTTTAGCGCCATACTTCCAGGTTGCTTTGTATTTAATAAGAGATGGAGGGTTTTATTTTTCCTTATCAACAACCAATTCTACAATGACATGTTTTACAATTAAATTCAGTTCTGACACTAACTACCCAACGTGTGAAGACCCTACAGGTTCAAGGCTGAGTAACACAAAACTTAGAATGTAGGGGTAACCTTAACCCCCATCAGGTTTTATAATTATCTAGAAAAACTTCCGGAACTCAGGAAAAAGTTTTACTTACTATTACTGGTTGGTTATAAGATATAACCCAGAGATAGCTAAATGGAAGAAACTCCCAGGGGAAGGCATTAGGGGAGATGCATTAGCTTCCTCGTTTTAAAAGAAATGTCCACTTAATCAGCACCTCTGTGTGTTTAACAACACGGAATTTATCTGAACTCTATGATTTTCTTTACGGAGTTTTCATATGTCGACATGACTGATTAAATAATTGGCCATTGATTAATTACTTGTAGCTTCTGTGCCCTTTCAAAAGATTGGAGCGTTGGGCTGTGTGGTTGTAAAAAGGGCCACATACTGACTAGCACTGAGGGGGCCTGCAGGGGGCGCCTTTTAAACTCAGACACCTAAAAGTAACCATATAGAAAGATCCGAAAATTAAACTTTCTAATGAAAATTGAGTCATGGCGAGTAATGTGTTTTAGGCTCATATCTTCCCAGACAAAGGTCGATCTTTCCCTCAGCTGAGACTTTCTACTGTCGTTTTGCATCTACGATACCATACATTTGAATGTCAGGTTAATTTTTTCTCATCCCTCACTGCACCAGAGCAGAGACCACAAAACTCATCATGCCATCATTGTTATCATGTTAATATTTAACTGCTGAGTATCCAACAATATAAAAATATATATATATCTATTTGTTTTAATTATTATTCAGTTCCAAAGATTACCCCAATTTGCTTTTCTCTGCCTCCCTGATCTGTAACCAATACAGATAACTCCTTATGTCTCCTCCTCTGATTGTAATGTATAAAATAAACTGCAGCCCTTGCTGGTGTAGCTCAGTGGATTGAGCACGGGCCTGCGAACCACACGATCGTGGTTCGATTCCCAGTCAGGGCACATGCCTGGGTTGCAGGACAGTTCCCAGCAGGGGACTCACAAGAGGCAACCATACATTGATATTTCTCTCTTTCCCTTCCTCTCTAAAGATAAATAAATAAAATATTAAAAAAAAGAAATCTCCTTTTTTAAAAAAATAAATAAACTGCAAAACTGCCATTCTCTGGAGCATTTTCTCAACCCATGGAGATTCTACTTCGCAACTGTCATCAGTTTGGCTGAAATAAACCCATATTGATTCCTTACTGATTTAAATGCTTCTTTTTAAAGACTTTATTTATTTTGTTTTTAAACAGAGGGTAAGGGAGGGAAAAAGGCTGAGAGACATTAATGTGTGGTTCCCTCTAGCATGCCTCCTACTGGGGACCTGGCACACAACCCAAGTATGTGCTCTGACTGACAATTGAACTAGCAACCATTTGGTTTGCAGGCCAGTGCTCAAGCCACTGAGCCACACCAGCCAGGGAAATTTAAATCCTTCTTCTACTGATATGTCTTTGGCATAGTGCTGAAAATTCCAGCAAAACCCACACAGGATGACCTTGAAGTAAAATTCTGTTCAAATGGAAGGGATACCTAATCTACCAATGAAATCAGAATTTATCCCATTCTAATTAGGGTGTGTTTTGGAGCAACACATATTTTTACCGGACGAATGGGCACAGATTCAACTGAGGGAGAGAGACTGTCTTCAAATGTACCATACCCTCGTTATCTTTCTTCCCAAAGGATGAAATGTGTTTAGAAGTAAATGTTTTGGATACTGAGCTAATTGGAAAAATAATTATAAGCAAGCACTCACAAGAGAAAAGTAATCTCAAAACTAGATGTTTCTCACAGGATGTTCCAACACAAACTTCAGCCCCTTCCAGTACAGAAATTGACAAGATCAAGTCAGCCACTCCTGTTAGAATAACTGTTGATAATACTTAGTCTCTACCTAGTAGTCACCATTACCCTTTAAGACCTGAGGCACTAGCTGAAATTAAGCTTATTATGCAAGATTACTTATAATTTCATATACAAACTTCTGTAATTCTTCTTCTGGTAAAGAAACCAAATGAAAAATCACAGAGTTGTAGGTAGTTTCAGAACCATAAATAAGATACCTTTCCTCATGCTCTGGCTGGCGTGGCTCAGTGGATGGAGTGCTGGCCTGCAAACCTGAGGGTTGCAGTTCGATTCCCAGTTGGGGCACAGGCCTGGGTTGTGGGCCAGGTCCCCAGTAGGGGGTGTAAGAGAGGCAACCACACAGTGATGTTTCTCTCCTCTTTCTCCCTCCCTTCCCCTTACTCTAAAAATAAATCAATAAAATATTTTTTAAAAGATAGTTTTTCTCAGACATCCTGTGGTTCCAAAATCATATAACTTATCGCCATTCCTGTGGATTGCCTATATTTTTCAGTAATGAATTTCTGCTGTGTCTTTGTCAGCATTGCAGTAAAAACAACAACAACAACAACAACAACCACAACAAAACTAGTCAGTATTCTTTGTCTACACCAGGGAAGCTCACCAATTTACTTGGACAGAATTGCCACAGGGATATACAGAGAATCCCAACCATTTCTCCCAAATATTAAAAGCTTATTTAAATAATGTTAAATTTCCTAGAGATTCCATTTGAATCCTCTACGTGGGTGATTTATTTTTATGCCCTAAGACATTACTTGACTTCCAAAAAGACACAACTTACCTATTATCAGAGGTAGCTACAGAACAACCTCAGGTTTCAAAGAATAACCTTTATATTTAAAAGGTTATTAGTTAGTAAATACTGTGATAGTAAAAACACCTATCATACAAGAATCCGGGGATGAAACGCGCCTCCCAAGTCAGAACATCAGTTCTCTAAGGGGTCGGGCAAAGGGACCCTGGAAGTGGTTCCTGCTAGGTTTCCAGGGCCACGATCACAGACAGATTTCTGGAAATGAGAGTGGAGTGGCTACAGAGACAAGCATTTCTCAGCCTGCTCCTGTGGGGCCTATTTCCTGGCAAGCTGAATCTGGGGTGCCAGGAAGAGTCTCTCCCAAAGATTAAAGGCATCCTTATTAAAAACTGATCTTTCCTGGATACTAAAGCTGAACCAGAATGAACTTTGACTTCTGAGTATCCAAATGAGATTAAGGCCTTTAACACAAAAAGACTGAGTTCTGTATTTGGGAACAGTAACTACTAAGTGACTAGTTCACAAGAGAACTTGAATTATTTCTTTATTCTCCAGGAATATATGCGGATTACCTCAGAGAAGCCAGGAAAGGATACCTACTGATTACTTAATCAAAACAGAAAGATTGGGTATGCTGACTAGGAAGGGGAAGAGAAACACACACTGAATAATTGTATTTTTTTGTTTTTTGTATATAAAGGATTAAAAAATTCCAATTTAATAAATTTTGGAAAAGCAAATGTAAAATGACTTGGGCTTATAAAACCAGAATTGACAATAATCTGTGAATAGTCAAAAACAAATCGTAAAACCATTTTGATTACATATCCAAATAATTCTAAGGGTTACAGAATCACTTTTCCCACTTCCCCAGTGAGATTACAGGTGTTAAATTGTAAGCATCCCCTCTGCTACTCACACCCTTATCTCCTCCTCCTAAGGCAGTGTCTTCACACCCAAGTCACATCGCACATACCCAATACTGTTATTTACCTCAAGTAAGAGGGACTGGTCACCTCATATCTAATGTTATGCTACTGATCATCTATGAGAGACTCAGAGGAATTTTATCTTTCCCCTTCTGAAAAACAGAAAGCAGTTCAGAGAATCTGTAGGTTTCACTGGATATTGTCACAGCTAAGTTTCAAAATTTAATAATGACCCATGTTCTATTAAACTCAAATCGACCTGATCCAATTCAGTGAAACTCAGAAGGGAAACAAGCTATAACATCTCTAAAAAATTATTGAAAGGTCTCATTCTGCAGCACCTTAAGTATAAACTTTCTAACATTTTATGCATACAAATAAAGGAAAGATTTTGTAAGTTTTAGATAAAAAAACAAAGATAATCCTCGACCTACAGGATGTGATAGTTGGCACGTAGGCTCTGTTGCCAAAGGGCTCCCTCCCTGCACGACGGCTATCTCTGTGATGGATGCAAACAAACAGAAAAGACAGTTATGGACTCTCCTTCGTTTATGTTCCTCATTTGTTGGATCTCCACTGAATTCTCATCGCACTCAACACTTCTGTCAGTTGACTGGCTTTCTGTGCCTAATACTGCATTTACTTAAGGTAAAAGTCTTAACTGAGCAATTTGCTACCTTCTTGCAGGAAGAAGACATCCATGATTGTGTTTTGCTCACTGAACAATTTCTTGTTCATAAAAATAGTTTAGGGAAAGCTTGTTAGTAACCGTGACTTACACTGGTTGCAAATGGATGTGTGAAAGTGAACACATATGTTACCAGGTTGGATATGTGATAACTTCTCTGACAGATATAACTGAGTATTCTTATTCACCTGAGTAAGAAATAACCAACAAGCTGAATGGGTTGTTCTAACTCAGGCTTGTCACTTGGCCAGAAATCAAATGGCCAGTATTTGCATGAATTGTAGGCATAACCTTACTTAGCCTAGCCCACAGCACTAGAATGTTGTAAAAGCCACAAGACTTTTGAGCTTTCTCAGGCAACACATGAAGAGTAGAAAATAAGATGCAGAATTATTAGATGTCATACAGAAATCGAAATAACTGGTAATTATGAAAATTCTAGAACATTCTAAAGCTGCCACTGTTAAAGCAAACAGAAATAACAAAATTTTTTTTAAATGGAGGAAAAATGGGGACAACGGTAATTGAACAGCAATAAAAAGAAAGAAAAATCTTTTATCGGTTGCTTTTTTATTTCTCAATTTCTTCCCCTCACCACTAGAACAACAGCTTCTTAAGGCCAGTGACTCTCAGGTTTACTTTTGTGTCCCTACAACCACTACAACCAAGTTTGTACAAAATGTGAGCTCATTGTTCTAAAAGAAATTCACTCACTTGTTTTAATAGCATATTATAAAGTGACTACAGCCCCTTTAGTTTCACTGTCTATAAAATGTGAATAATTTCAGTCCTATCAACATGTAGGAATCAGATTAACTAGGTGACCTCCAGCCAAGATGGAGGTGTAGGTAGATACTTCTCACTTCCATTCACAACCCAAAGAAGGACAACAACCAACTTAAAAACAAAAATCAACTGGAACTACCAGAAAATCAAACTGTATGGAAGACTGACAACCAAGGAGTTAAAGAAGAAACATTCACCTGAATTCGTAGGAGGGGTAGAGACAGGCCACTTGGGCAGAGAGGATGCATGGCAAGGCAGCAGCTAGTGGACAGGGCAGGCAAGCCGCTGCTGGCAGACCAGGTGGTCCCACATTTGCATGCCTATAAATCAGGAGAAGCAACTGGAGAGTGAGAAAGGCTCTGCAACCCATAGATCCAGTGCAAGGAAATAAAGCCTCAAAACCTTTGGCTGTAACAACCTATGGGGGTTGCAGTAGCAGGAGAAACTCCCAGTCTCATCTGAGAGTCTGCTGGAGAGACCCACAGGGTCCTAGAAGTACACAAACCCAACCACCCAGGAATCAGCACCAGAAAAACCCAATTTGAGTATGGGTAGCGGGACAAGTGACTGAAAGCAGGGCAAAAGCCAAGCAAGAGACATTCTTCCCTCTTTGACCCCTCTTCAACCCCTCTTCCACACACAGTGCCATAACCCAGGCAAGGAGGTAGCCCCACCTGGCAAAACCTAGGACTCCAGACTCTGCAGTGTATAAGGTGCCCCTAAACAAAGAAATATGGCCCAAAGGAAAGAACAGATCAAAACTCTAGAAAAAAAATTAAGTGATGAGGAGCTAGCCAACCTAGCAGATGCACAGTTTAAAACACTGGTAATCAGGATGCTCACAGAAATGATTGAATACAGCAACAAAACACAAAAAGGAGTGAAGGCTATACAAAGTGAAATAAAGGAAAATATACAGGGAACCAATAGTGAAGGGAAGGAAACCAGGACTCAAAGATTTGAAACAGAAGTAAGAAATAAACATACAACCAGAACAAAATAAAGAAAGAAGACTTTTAAAAAATGAGGAGAAGCTTAGGGACCGATGGGACAACTTTAAACATTCCAACATCTGAATCATAGGGGTGCCAGGAGGAGAAGAGGAAAAGTGAGAAATGGAAAACTTATTTGAAAAACCTAATGAAGGGAAATTTCCCCAATCTGGCAAAGGAAGTGAACACGCAAGACCAGGAAGCTCAGATTCACAAAGAAATTGAACCCAAGGAGAAACACAACAAGACACATCATAATTAAATGACCCAAGATTAAAGATAAGGAGAGAATCTTAAAAATAGACAAAGGAAGGAACACAGTTACCTACAAAGGAATTCCCATAAGACTATCAGTTGACTCCCCAAAGGAAAACTTACAGGCAAGAAGGGGCTGGAAAGAAGCATTTAAAATCATTAAAGGGGGGGGAGCATGGGAGGGGGTGGGATGGGAGTAATAGACAGAAAACTGTACTTGAAAAATAATTAAATAAAAAAATTAAAAAAAATAAAGTCATTAAAGGCAAGGACCTACACCCAAGATGACTCTATCCAGCAAAGCTATCATTTAGAATGGAAAGGCAGATAAGGTGCTTCCCAGGTAATGCAGAGTTAAAGGAGTTCATCATCACCAAGCCCTTATTATAAGAAATGTTAAAGAGATTTGTCTAAGAAGAAGAAGATCAAAATCTATGAGTAGTAAAATGACAACAAACACAACTATCAACTATTGAACCTTAAAAAACCTCCCCTTTTACTTCATTGTATGCTCTTGCCTCCATTGTTAAATATTAATTTTTTACATAGGAGTGGGTTAATCTCTGGGCTCTCTGTTCTGTTCCAGTAATTTATTTGTCCATGCTTATGCCTATACAAACCTGTTTGGATTAAAATGGCTTTGTACTATCATTTGATATCAGGTATCGTGATCCCTCCAATTTTTTTCAATTGCTAAGACAATTTGTTTATATTTTTGGTTTCATATAAATTAGTAGAATTTATATGTTCTAGAAATGCAAAACATGCCATTGGTGTTGTGATGAGAATTGTATTAAATTCTTAGATTAATTTAAATTAATCTATAATGTGATTATAGATTGCTTTGGGCAGCCTGGGTGTTTTCATAATGTCAATTCTTCCAATACATGAACATGGTATATACTTCCACTTATTTGTATTTTCCTTGATTTCTTTCTTCAATGTTTTTTAGTTTCCGGAGTACAGGTCTTTTACACCCTCAGTTAAATTTGTTTCTAGGTACCTTAGCTCTTCTTGTTGCATAGTAAATAGGCTTTTATTTTTTTTAGTTGATCTTTCTGGCAGATTATATTGGTATATAGAAATGCCACCAATTTCTGAATATTAATTACATATTTTGAAACTTTGCTGAATTCATTTATTGGATCTAGTAGCTTCTTGGTGGAATTTTCGAGGCTTTCTATGTACAATATCATGTAATCTGTGAATAATCACAGTTCTATTTCCTCTTTTCTAATTTGGATGTCTGCTACTATTTTTTCTCTTGTTGCTATGGCTAGGACTCCAGTGCCTTGTTGAATAAGACTGGCAAAAGAGAGCATTCCTGTCTCGTAGCTGATTTTTAAAAAAGCAGATTTAGTCTTTGCCTGTTGAGTAAGATGATAGTGGGTGACATCACAGAGACCTGCATGTTCACTAGAGTAGTTGAGGTTAAAGGTAGAATGTCATTCAAAATCTCTGTGGTCTTGGTTTTTGAAGGTGCGGTAAAAATGGATGTGGAATGAGAACATGGCTGATGGTTAGATCACAACAGAAATGTGCCCTTTCAATCTGGTACATGTTGTCAGATTCTGAGAAAGGCTGCTTTGAGGCAACCTCAGGTCCCAGAATGATGAGGACAGTCAGGTCACCTCCTGCTGCCAGCACCACGTCAGAAGAGAGGGGGCCAAACTTGAAAAGTCTATTTGGAGGATTATAGCAGAGAAGGAAAAAAACTGGAAGATTGGAAAACATGGTAAGGATTGGCACTGTGGGCAAGGTGACATGATCAGCTAACTACAGGTACGTGATGTCAAAATAAAGATGCATCAAAGAAGTTTAAATATAAAAGAATTTCAATAATATATAAATGTTATTGAAAAACATAAAATAGGGCCATGAGACAGAACTCTGATTCAAAATGCTTTGGAAATTTTATTAACAGGAGAAGGAACCATGGGCATCTGTGTGTGCTAATTGGCTATACAAAAAAGAAAAGTAAAACTTCTCATGAAATATTGCCAGGAGGTCCTTTCACATCTTGCTGGTAAAGATTCCCCAACCAAAGTTATGTGCCTACTCTTCCTCAGAAACTGGGACGCAGGAACACCGGGAAGGTTAAAATTCAAAGTAATGAACAAATACCATATGGTCTCACCTTTAACAGGAAGCTAAACAACAAAACAAGCAAGCAAGCAAAATATAACCAAAGACACTGAAATAGAGAACAAGGGGACAGTGACCAGACAGGAGAGGGGAGGGAATTTAAGGGGAAAAGGGGAAGGATTTACAGGAATTAGTATAAAGGACACATGGGCAACAACTAAGGGGGTGGAAATGGGAGGGAGGTGAAGAGCATTGTGGGTGGGTTGGCTGGGATGGGAGTAAAAGACAGAAAACTGATCTTGAACAATAATTAAATTTTAAAAAGACAAAAAATTGAAAAAAAATAAAGTAATGGGCCCAGGCTTTCAAGATATCCTCTGGTTTGTAGTACAGGCAAAAAGCTGTCAATGATACTTAGGTATATTTCAAAAGCCAGGGGCAGAGTCTGCATTTGCCAAATTTCGATTACATTTTTTAAAGGAATAGCTTAAACAAACAGATGTCAGATGCTTGTAGTCAAAAAGAATATGTCTAAAGGTTAGTGGCTGAAATAAATTGAAGCCTCTAGATCACAAGAAAGTTGCTCTCTTCACAGTGGAGGGAACCACAGCTAAATCTCTTTCAGCCAAGACCCACTTTGCATCTCCATCATTCCCCAATCTTGTTTAAGAAGTGTTAATTCCTACCAATGCAGACATGGGTGCAAAACAGCTGAGAGAGTCTGTGAACAGAGACAGAATCTGCTCTCCCAGGAGGCTGTACTTGGGCAATTGTCCATGGATACATTTTACTTCTACATTTGCCTTTTGTTTATTTTTTTTCATCAAAGATTGTAACAAATGAACAAGATTATTCTTGATTCTACAGCATAGCAGCTGTAATCGATTTGCCCTGATTAGTTACTGAAGTGCAGAGAAATTGACATTCACCACATAGCTAGCTCTGATGCACCTAATTTTATAAAACATAAGATGGGAGATTTCACAGATTCTGAAATTAGAAAGCTTCACCCTCACACTTCACTGCAATCTCTGTAGTCTGAGTGTTGCTTTCTTCTCTAGACACCAAAATGCCCAATGGGTCAAACTTAGCTTCATAAAGGATGAGGCTATTTCTAATTCTGCGGGCATCAGTCTGAACTAGGACATGTGAACAAAAGTCTTGTTTGTATTGCCAATGCTTCCTATTATTTTCTATTAAGAAAAAGAACAGGGTCATGCTGAACTTACGCAAAGAAGTCTACTGCCATGAAAATAAGAATACTCTAGAAGACTAGAATTTATGAGGAGAAATAAAACAGAGAGAAAGGTCAGTTTGCTAGCCAGTGTCTTTTAGTTTATTCTTGTTGTCCACAACAGTGTCCAAATGCCCAGTACATGACCTTTGGAAAGGAACAAAGCTTGGATTTCTGCAGGCTCATCACATGCTCCCACAGGTCACCACATAGCAACTGCCCATACTTTGAGGGATTTGGTGTCTCCTGCACTGTAAAGATGGTGCATCTGAGACCAAGCAAAGGTAGGGTCTGGTGTAAAATGTCAACAAAAATGATAAGGGCAGCTCTCATTTTTGAGCATTTACTAATTCAATGTAAGTCTTCTAATGATTGTCTACCATCAAACCAAATATATTTAAAAACAGCAAAACACAATTACTGAGAATTTAATAAATTAAAAACAGAAAATAGGGTCACTCATATTCTACACCCAGTTTGAGGGGCTCACTTTCACAGAAACTTATGGGGTTGGTGGCATCACTTTGATATTTTCCCACATCAACCATCCTGATGATGTCTGTGGTGAGGGTTTGGTAGCAACAAGGCTGCTTCATCCTACTAAAGAGATGCACAAGCACATCTTTGATGAACCACGTGGTGGAGACCACACTTGTAAAACACCAGCACCATGGTCTTATTCTGTCCTGTGACTGTGGTTTGATACTATCTGAAGCTCTGTGGAGAAATAGGGAATGTGGCTGATAGAGAGTGGGCTTAGGACCTGGGACCATGCTATTATACCTTTAGACATTTCAGCCACTCATAATCCACAGTTAACTGTGTAAGTAAGAGCTGAGGATGGTCCTCACCTCTTCAGAAAATGATTGCCTTTGTAGAGGTGACAATGTGTAAAGAGAGGGCTGGAAATCCTCTCTGACACAAGACTACCCAATAGAGCCCCAAAATGTCCCCGTAAACACCTGGGAAGTATCAGCACAGAGAACCGCTTCTAGTCTATGTGTCTTATAACCTCATCATCAAGTGAAATTTTCCTCTCGTGACCTTTTTTTAATCCTTTCCTACAAATTATTTTGACTTGAAGAACTATCAGGTCTCACTCTCTATGTAAATGTGTATGTTGGGGAAGGCAGACTTCTATCCTCTGTCTATCTCCGGGGCCAAGGGCACCTTACAGTAATTGGTATGACATTGAACTTCTGCTCAGTAATTAATCAGATAATAAAGGCCTAACTTACTCTTCATGACCTTGTATTTGAAAAAGTTTTATCTAGAAAAGTTTTCCGTTTAAACAGGATTTTATTTTATGGTCTGCAATTGGAATATCATGGTGAAATAAATCTCGAGAGGAGTGCTTATAGTTCTAACAAAGACAAGGACTGCAGGAACAGAAGGGAGCTACTCCACATGGTAAAGGCCACACATGAAAACCCATGGCTAACACAATACTCCATAAAGAAGCACCTAAATGTTAATAAGATTGTGAACAAGATGAAGATCCTTTTTTACTCACTGATTTAACATAGTACTGGAAGTTCTGGCAGGAAATTAAGAAAGGAGATGAGTGAAGTATTCAAACTGGGCGGGGGGGATTATCTATTTAAGTAACCTAATTTTTCACAGTTTTTATTTATTTCTTTTTAAAGAATGGGTAAAGGAGGAAAAAAAGAGAGGGAGAGGAATGTGAATCAGGTGTTTCTCTTATAGGCTCTGAACAGACCAACCCCCTAACCCAGGCATGTGCCCTGACTGGGAATCCCACTGGTGAGTATTTGGTCATGGAAAAATGCCCAACCAGCTAAGCCACATTGGTCAGTGGGACAACTTGAATTTTACATGTTGAAATGTTTAAAGCCTCTACCCTCTGTGCAAAAATTGAGAGAATTAATAAATTCAGTCAAGTTGCAAAAGATAAAATCAGTAGCATCATTTTCATTTATTAGCAAAAATAATGAGTAAACTGAAAATAGAATTAATAAAACAGTTTCATTTATAGTAGCATCAGAAAGAATAAAACACTTAGGAAAAAAATTCGCCAAGTACATGGAAGATGTATGCCCTGAAAATTTACCAAATGTTTCTGAAACTAGATAAAACAAACAAATGGAAAAACCTTTATGTTCATGGACTAAAAGACTTCAAATTGTCTACATATTTTATACAATTTTTATTAAAAATCCAGTGACTCAGCAAGCTCCAATAACACCCTGCCTCCAACCCCTCTGAAAAGGTATCTCAACACCCTGCCTTCACTCCATGTGCCCTTTGTAGGCACTGTCAGCTGCAGCCTCAACATAAGGAAACTTGGGAGACTGGGGTCCATGTTGCATTTCTAAGGTGCTTCTGGGTAAAGGTGAATCTGCTTGACCCAAAAGGAGCAGTGACAACCTCACCTTGGTCTGACCCAGACACTGAAAACCTCAGCCCTCACTTTGAAAACTGCCTTCCCTGGACTCACCTGCATGCTCCTGCCACACCAGCGTGCCTGCCTTTCCTACCCTTCCCCCCATCTTTGATCTGCCCCTGTGCTTTGCTGGCTTTGCTTGGCTTCTGATCACAGATTAAAATCCTAGACAGACCTGGAGGCCAGATGGTCGTTGGATACCAGGGGGCCAACATGGGGAGACAAGAAGGGGTAAAACCCTGAGCAGGTAGAAAAATTGTAATGATTAGAGAGTCAGGAAAGGTATGTGTTTAGAGGAACAGTGTGTGTTGTTATCTTTGTTTAGGAAGAAGAGAATAAAGAAGGAATAGGGAATGGTGCAGGTTTTCAGAAAGAGGCCAAGGACTCCATATTGTGGATAAGGTCAAGTGGTGGTGGTGGGGAGATAGTCAGAGGAGAGAGTCACTGGTGCTGGCCAAGGGGTTGGAAAGTAGAGGGAGAAATTCTTCCAAATGTAGGTATTGCCTTGAGAGGCAGGATGGCTTTTTTGAAAGAAAGAAGAACATACTTCATGACTCAAATGACTGTCTTTTATACTAAAACTGAACATTGATTTGAAGAATCCATTAAAGAGGTGTGTACTTCTGTAAGTAGGTGACAAGTAACTACAAAAAGTAATTCAGAAAACCAGAGCACAGGGTCGAGACAAGGTGGGTGTGTAGAAATGGGAAGGAAGAGAAACTGCAACCCTAAGCAGAGGTAACCAGAGGACCACTCTCCTACTTATGCCCAAGGGCACCGCAGCCCACATTGTCGGGGTTGATGACCCCAGTGAAACAAGAGATGGGATGCTGGGAAAAGGATAAGAGGAAGACTGAGGTGAGAAAACGACTAGCAGCCACTGAGGGGCCAAAATTCTAGAAAGCCAGGAGGGATGGGAACTCATGGAGTAGACCGCACAGTCTGGCTGATGGCTTGAGAAGATGCAGGGGATGATACCAAAGAGGGAAGAACTTGTGGGCACAGAGGCAGATCAAAGAGGGGAATGGTAGAAAAGGCAGGCACGCTGGTGCAGCAGGAGCACGCAGGTGAGAATCCAGAGATGGCAATCTTCAGAGTGAGGGCTGAGGTTTTCAGTGTCTGGCTCAGGCCAGGGCAAGACTGCTGCTGCTGATCTCCCAGTGAAGGTCTGGGTCAGGCAGATTCAGCTTTACCCAGAAGCACCTTAGGAATTCAAATTATCATCTCCCAGTACCCGAAGTCTTCTTATGCTGAAGCTGTAATTGCTAGTCAGAGCCAAAAAAATATGCATCGAGTAAAGCATAACAAGCAACCTGGTGGTGAGCTTTAAAGGTACCTGTTAAAAGTGGATTGGAGCAGGATGTCTTTGGAGGTTGCTGAATAGTTGGAATTTTTATAGAATTTGTATCAAATATGTAAGTGATTGGAAGTCTCTCGATTCATGAACATAAACATCTTTCCATTTATTTGTTTTTTTAAATTTATTTTCAGAAACATTTGGTCGTTGTCATTGTATATACTAACCATGTATATAACCATGTGGTAAATTTTTTTCCTAAGTATTTTATTTCTTTCTGATGCTATTTTAAATAAAACTGTTCTCTTAATTCCATTTAGGGTTTGTTCATTGTTTTTGTAAAGAAATGGAAATGATGTTGACTCTGATATTGTCTTTTGCAACTTGACTGAATTTATTAATTCTAACAGGATTTTGTGTGTGTGTGTGTGTGTGTGTGTGTGTGTGAAAAGCAGAATCTTGAGATTTTTCTCCGTATAAGATTAAATTGTTGCCCTGACCAGTGTGGCTCAATTGGTTGGATGTCATTCTGTGAAATGAAAGGTCACTGGTTCAATTCCCCATCAGGGTACATGTTTGGGTGGCAGGTTCAGTCCCCAGTCAGGGCACGTAAAAGAGGCATCCTATGGATGTTTCTCACATCAGTGTTTTTCTGTCTGTTTCTCTCTCTCTAAAAATAAATAATTAAAATATTTTAAAAAATTGAGTTGTCTGTAAAAGAGGTGATTTTTATTCTCTCAATTTGTATATCACTTCTTTTATCTACTTGCCTAATTGTTCTGGCCAGAACTTCCAGTACTACGTTGAATAAGTTGGTACAAAAATGTTCATTTTGTTCACAATCTTATGAACATGTTGATGCTTCTCCATGGAGTTTGGTGTTAGCAGAGGGTTTTCATGTATGGCCTTTACTACATCAAGTAGTTTCTTGCTATTCCTACTGTCTTTGTCTTTTATTAGAACAATAACCACTTCTCTGTAGAGATTTATTTCACTATGTTTTTCAATTTTCATGCCAGGAAATTAAGTTCATTTAAACTGAAAACCTTTTTAGATAAAACTTTTTCAACTACAAAGTTATGAAGAATAGGCTGGACCACTTTTATGGCCTAATTAATTATTTTACAAGAGGTAAATATCCACCCACTAACCGTAAAGTTCCATTTGCCTCAGAGATGGACAGAGGGCATAAGCATGACTTCCCCAATGAACACAAAGATTTTGTGAAGAGTGGGACCTCACAGCAGCCTTTGACTCAGAGTGTGAGAATGTGTACTAGCAGGAATGAAGGACCCCTGCAATGATCTAACCATCACCATCGTCCTCACTCCACATCCACTTTTACTGCACTTTCAAAAAGCAAAATCACAGAGATTTTAAAAGATATTCTGACATAAAACTCAGCTACTCTAGTGAACATGCAGGTCTCTGTTAAGTCAGCCACCCACATACCCACACTGAACGATCCACTTTCAAGCTCCCTCTGACCTTCAGCTCAGGGAAGACATCCTCATTCTTTTTTATTTTTACAAATTTCATGTGCCTGTCCTTAGGTGGTTTGCAACCAGAGTCTGGGAAGTGGGAAATAAACTTCTCCTCTCCTTCTTTGAGGGGACTCTGGTGTAGTTGGCTGAGTTACTTGCAGACCTGGTCAGAGGTGGGTTGTATATAGAGGAGGTGAACATAGAGAGGGCCAGGGAAGGATGGGGTCTGCTCAGAGTTTAGATGAAAAATTGTAAAGCCTGCGAGGTGTGGGTGTGTTAGATATTCTGTGGGTTCAGGGGGACGTAAAGTGCCATGCAGAAGGGTTTTCTGGGGGGCTCAGAATGAAGCAGAATAATATGAGTGAGGGTCCATCCTACCTGTTGAGGAAGGAGCCACTGGAGCTGGTGCAGTGAAGTAGGGGTGCCATTCTCCCAGACTTGGGTGGGCATCAGGGTAAAACACAGGGTAGGAAATAAGAATAACGTCTCCAAAACTCTGATTAGTTCCCTTATCTTGGGGCAAGTGGGAACATTACATGTACAGGCTGGTAGGGGATATCAGACACGTTATATGGGACAGGAGACAAAAGAAACTAGACAGAATTAAGGTTGATATTTTCCAAAACCTAGGGGATGGGAATATGCAGAGCAGCCTCTCAATGGGTACAGGGTCTTAATACGGTGATGAAAATATTTTAATACCAGGGAGACATGGTGGCTGGACAACATAGTCCCTAAACAAAATGCTACCTAACTGATTAAGTGATTAAATTTTGTTACTTACATTTTAGCTTGTAAAAATAATTATGCTGAACTAAAGAAGCCAGATGGAAAGCATACTTCATAATTTTATGTATATAAAATTGTAGAAAATGCAAACTACTTTGTTGTAAAAAAAGAAAAGATGTGTGATCACCTGAAGACTGTGGGTGTTGCGTGGGGTAGAGAGGCAGAGAGTAGAAAGACATATGAGAAATTTTGGGGTGAAATTGGTACACCTCAAGTGTGTTTGAGTCACCACATCAGATTGTACACTTAACATATATGTGGTTTGTTGTCTGTCACTTATACCTCAATCAGGCTCTAATCAATGCTTGATGACATGAATCCTTGGTGATGTCCAAAAGAGAGAATATTGTTTCTCTATTACTGCTGTTTCCAAGTGAGCACACCCTGGACATGTGCCCACCAGAGTGTGATAATGACGACAGCTGAAATGTTCTTAGCACTCATTGGGTACTGGGCACCTCAGGCTAATATATTAGCTCATTTAATCAGGCTCATGAGTGAGTTATACTCATTTATTTCTCTTCAATTTTCCACCTTCCGACCTTTGCATATGCTGTGTCCTCTGCCTGCACCTTGTATTCCTGCCCCTTCACAAGCTCTAGGTTAGCCTGGCCCCATTCTCTGTTAGGTGCTACTCTTCAGAAGAGTTTTAACTGGTCTTTTATTGTAGGTCAGAAATCCAGTTATGCGAGGTCATACCATTCCATATTTAACCCTTTCAACTACTGTCATATTTGTAATGTTTTTACTCTTTTAGCAAATAACAGCAACCAAGTGTTCCCCATCTGCCTGACACTCTTCCAATCACTTGAGTCATAGTTGTGAAACAGAGTAGAGAAAATCCCAGTCCTTGTAGACCCTACGTCCTGGTGGGGTAGTAGCATAATAACCCAAGCAGCAACAAAAAATCATGTGTTGTAGTATGTTGGCTAAAATAAGGTATGCTTTGGGTGATTTCTTTCAATTAAAAAATGCTGGATCAGCAAGGAGGACATGAACTGACTAAAGAAGAAAAAGTGAAAGATAAGAGAAGATGAAGTGAGAAGAAAAGAGGCCACCAGGCGGCCTCTTGGGCTTCACTCTGAGTGAACATGGGAGCCCCTGGAGGGTTCAGAGCTGGAAAGAGATGTGAGCCATCTGTGTTTGGAGAAGAAAACCAAAGTCCTGCCACCTTGAAGGTTTAGTCTGAGGATATTGATTTATAAGAAACAGAATTCAGAAAGAATTGTGACCCTTCCCACATTCCTGTCAAGATATTTAAACTGAAAAATTTGCTTCGAGAAAATAATTAGAATGTCACTTGGGGTAATTTAATCAACATGGTAAATAGGAGAGTGTTAGGCAGGCACCTGATGGCTACACACCCTGTATCCCACTTTTTCTGAGTTGCCTGGAAACAATTCCATTGTCATGGAGGATCTGCTCTTGTGAATGACCTACAAATTGCTCATTCTGACTATTAAAATCTAAGACTTCATTGTTCTTTTTTCTCCTTTCTCCAAAATGTTTTACATACCCAATGTTGCCTCATGGTCATTAAAATTTTCATGTTCATGTGAATTCCCTGTGCTCAAATATTAAAAACATGACATTCTCCTTTTCCTCTGTCTCTGTTAACTTGATGATTAGCCCATTGAAAAAATTTAGAGTCTCAGAGGGACTACTCTCTAAAAGTAGTAGTATTACTACTTTTTTAAAACTCCGTATTAGTCAACATTCATGTGGCTGTCGAGCTGCAAGCAGGGAGCCCAGTGAGAAAGCAAGTGCAGTCATCCAGGTGACAGGTGAGGGTGGCCAGACCAGGCTGAGAAGAAAGGGGTCAGTTTCTGGATGTGTTCTGAGAACCAAGTTAGAAGATTTCCTGAACAAATTAATGTGGGGTATGAGAAAAAGAGAGGAGTTGTGAAAATACAAAAAGATTCAGAAAGATTCTGGAAGAGAACATTGAGGTAAAAATTTGGCTGGGACTAAAAATTTCAAGGCATCCTTAAGTGCTTTATAAGCATTAGCTGTCAAGTGAATAGTTGCACATCAGCAATTCCGTCCAATTTGTTTCTTTTATCCACAACCATGTCCCCAGTGCCCCAGACAGTGCCTAGTGGGTTTATCGTACACGTCCATTACACATTTCCAGAATCAACAATGAATGAATCATGAACAATCAAAATGTCTCCTGGACACCCATACACAACATTTCTTACTGACTAGACAAATACTGCAATAGCACAAAGTCACATGACTGCAGGGGCCCTTATAAAGCCATTGTTGTTGTAGTCACATCAGGACCTCTGTGGAGCATTCATGCTGTCCAGGTTTTGAAACTAAGGCAAGTTAAACATGAAAGTACTTAGATGATATTGAAACTGAGCAGGTGCCCCTCTGGGAGACTCCCTGACCCCAGTTCCTCAACAATAGAGATGGGACTGGGGTCCTACAGGCAGCAACAAGCTGAGCAAATACTAATTAAAATTAGGGACACGTAAAAGCACAATAAAAGGACTGATTAAGCAGTAAGTACTGATAGCATAAACAGTAATCTGAGACATGAACGAGGGTCACAGGGCTCCTAGTTCTTCCTGAGAATCTGTGGATAATATCTCAACACATGTGTCGAATTATTTTTCAGAAAAAAATGCTCATAACAGAGAAACTGTGAATACCAAAACATGGAGCATTTTCATGAGAAGATTGAAGTGGATCTTTTCATTCTTTTGTAATAAGAAGTCAAAAATTGATATACATATATTGATAAAACAATCTTTTGGTATCTTATCTGGTTTGGTAATGAGTTAGGGACTCAGAGACTTTAGTTAAACAAGTAGATGTACTAGAACTGAGCTTCCAGTGAGACTTGCTAAACCAGGCTAAGAGTCATGGCTCTGCTGTGCAGGGAAACAGAGTTGCTGCCCTAGGTTTGCCTTTCAGGATATTGATTCTGATCTTGTTCTTGGGAAACAGAAGGATCAGGAAAAATCTCACCTTTTAACTGCTCTGAAAATGTTAAGCTGAAAACCCAACCCAAAGAGAAACATTCAGATGAAGGTGCTGAGCCAATATTTCTTTACTGAACATTTTCTTTGGATTCCCTCTGTAATCAGAATTGTGTGTGTGTGTGTGTGTGTGTGTGTGTGCGTGTGTTGAAACCTTAAACCACAAAGCCTTTTTGTTTGTTTAGCTACAGAGTGGCATGTAAGCGCTAACTACCCAATACATTTGGGGGGTCTCTAATTTATCTCCCCAGAATATTCATTCCTCCAATCGACTTTGCTCATTCTCTGCTCTTAATCTGTCTGTTATTTTTTGTTATTAGCTCAGTTAGAGGAATTTAAAAACTGGGAGGAGAAATATTGTTTCATGGGCAGCTGTCTGGCATCATTTAAAAGATAAATAATTCAAGCAAAACAGCCTGATTGGGTAATACAGAAAATGGAAACTAGTGGGAAAACAGGTTGAAAGAGATATATTGTTGGAGATCAGAGAAGGATGTGGCCTGCTAAGCACAAGATGGATTCAGCTGTTTCCTTCTCTTAATTTAGCATCACCAACACAATCCAAAATTTGGTTGCAGAACTCTGGGTTGTCTGCAAGCAAGAAGGCCTCTGGACTTTAATAACCAGAGACCCTTAAACAGAATTTTGCCAGGGGAGAAATAAATTCAATCATAAAACTTATATTATAAGTGAGTAATCCTTTCACACCATGACTTTAATACACCTACTGATGTACTTCTGGCCAAGATGGAGGCACAGGGAAAACACTGTGCCTCCTCGCACAACCAAATTTAAAGACAACAAAGTTTTAGTAATAAAAATGCAACCAAAACACAGAAGTATGTTTGGAAGTTTGTATGGAAGTCTGACAACAAGGAAGCATTCAGCCATACCTGTAAGAAGGTCAGAGTCAGCAGCTGGTGGAGTGGGGTTGTACAGGAAAAAGCGGCTGCCCTGACAGGTGTGCGGGTGGCGATTGGCAGATTCCAGGTGTGGAGCAGCAACAGGCAGTCCCATTGGGGCGGCAAGGCAGCTGGCTGACCATGGTCACACATACTCATGCGATGAACCAGGCGAAAAAAACGAGCAGTGAGACAGACCACGTGAACCAGGGCCCCAGTGTTGGGAATTAAAGCCTAAAAGAACTGATTGGAAAAATGCTCGGGGGTCGAGATGTTGGGAGAGGCTCCCAGGCTCACAGAGAGTTCTTTGGAGAGACACAGGGTTCTGGAGGGTGCACAGGCCCACACATCTGGGAACCAGCACTGGAAGGGCCCAATTTGATTGCGGGAAGCAGCAGAGGAGACCAAAATCTGAGAGAGAGCAGAAAAACTGCCATTGCTTCTCTCTGACATAGAGTGTCAAAACTCAGCCCCTGGGTTGACTTGCCCTGGTGAACACCTAAGGCTCCACACCTTATATGTGACAGGTGTGAACAGACCAAGACATTGTGGCTCAAGAGGAACAGTTCAAAGCTCCAGAGCCAATACTTCTGAGTGACCAGGAGATAGCCAACCTATCAGATGAACAATTCAAAACAATTCAAAACACTGATGCTCATAGAACTGGTTTATTTTAGTCACAAATTAGAGGGACAAATGAAGGTTAAACTAAGTGAAATGAAGAAAAATGCACAGGAAACCAATAGTGGTGGAAAGGAAACTGGGACTCAAATCAATGGAGTGGACCAGAAAGAAGAAAAAATGACCAAACAGAAAAAAATGAAAAAACAAGATTTTGAAAAAATTAGGAGAGGCTTAGGAACCTCCAGAAAACATTAAATGTTGCAATATCCAAGTCATAGGGGTACCAGAAGGAGAAGAGACAGAGGAATAAATTGAAAACTTGTATGAACAAATAATAAAGGAGAATTTCCCCAGTCTGGCAAAGGAAATAGACTTCCAGGAAATCCAGCAAGCTCAGAGAGTCCCAAAGAAGTTGGACCCAAGGAGGAACACACCAAGGCACATCATAATTACATTAGCCAAGATGAAAATGAAGGAGAGAATCCTAGGAGCAGCAAGAGATAAGGGGACAGTCACCTACAAAGGAGTTCCCATCAGACTGTCAGCAGATTTCTCAAAAGAGACCTTACAGGCAAGAAGAGGCTGAAAAGAAGTATTCCAAGTCATGAAATCCAAAGACCTATATCCAAGATTGCTCTATCCAGCAAAGCTTTCATTTAGAATGGAAGGGCAGATAAAGTGTTTCTCAGATAAGGTCAAATTCAAGGAGTTCATCATCACCAAGGCATTATTATATGAAATGTTAAAGGAGTTGAAAAAGAAGTTGAAAAAGATAAAAAATTATGAACAGTAAAATGACAACAAACTCAAAACTATCAACAAATGAAAACATTAAAAAGAAAAAAATTAAAACAAAAACTAAGCGAACAAGTAGAACAGAAACAGAATCAGAGAAGTGGAGATCACATGGGGGTTTTTCAGTGGGGAGGGGGAGGAGAGGATGAGGGGCAGTACAGGTAATAAGAAGTATAATTGGTAGGCTTATCATAGATTGGGATAGGTTAATAATAGTATAGGAAACAGAGAATTCAAAGAATTTTTGTGTACAACCGATGGACATGAACTAACACTGGGAGAATGCTGGAGGGTTGGTGAGGGGTGCAGGGTGGAGGGGGATAAAGGGGGGAAATTGGGAAAACTGTAATAGCATAATCAATAAAATATACTTTAAAAATAGCCATACACTAAGACTGACAAGTTCAGGGAGGCCTGCATGGTGAACCTTACAAATGCAGAGACTGGTCTGAAATTAAACTTGCTAAGCAAAAACTAATTACAGTGGGTAGTTTGTTTTATGCCTGGTTCTTTTCTAAAAAAATATCAATCTTTATTTTAACTGAACCTGTCCAGCATATTTTTGAATCTATGATATTACACCTATAAAATGTCATGGTAATATCCATTTTTCTGGGACCCTTGAAACCAGAAAAGGCACTAGCATTCAGGCTGCCTGTCAGCAGCAAACCCAATAAAGCAATGACAGGGATTGAACCTTTATGGGAGTTTCACTCAGATGGCTGGTGATCCGAGAAGATGGTGGGTTCATACCCTAACATACCATCATCCATTTTCTTTCCAAGCCAGCCTTTTTTTTTTTTAATGGAGAACAAGGTGCAGTGAGGGGTTTTGTCATTCAGGGAAAATTAGATTAAAAAAACTACAGTTTCCTCACCCTAGGCAGTTAGCCATTTCCAGGGGCGGGTGGGCATCTCTCTCCCTGAAACACAAAGGCCCATATACCTCCACTTGACCCCAGGCAGTGATCTTCAGCAGTGCCCCAGGAGATCAGCTATTTTCCCAAGAGCCAGGATGGGCCTTATCTGGAGTTTCTAAAATAAAGGCTTTAACAAATGCATTACTTGCTAAGCTTGTAACTATTTGCCTTAAACTAAAATGTTCCAACTCTCAAGTCCCTTATCATCTTCACTGAACAAGAGCAGAGACCAAAAAACTTCTCATTATTGTTTTTGTATTAATTGTTAACTCCTACCTATTCTGTAGTCACCAATGTAAAAGTAGTATCTGTCTACTTGTTTTACTTTTTATCCAATTCCAGTGATTTCATGTTTAGCCTTCTTCAGACTCTCTAATCTGGCACCAATGGATTTTATGGAATTCCTTGTGCCTTTTCCTCTGATTGTAATCTGTGAGATAAAGGTGGAGAACTGTGGTTCTCTGGAGTATTTTGTGACTTTGATAAGTTGTTCCTTCTCATTCTAATTACCTCACAGAATTCTCTACATGTTAAACATTTCTTACTTTGACATTTACTGGGCACAGTGTGATAATGTGATACTTGGCCTTTCCTCCCCTGGCAAACTGCTGGTCATGTAACTTAGTCTTCTGCCCTGGCAACATCCATTAGTAGAGACCACAGATCCAAAGGCACACCTGAAAAAGCAGTTACTTCATTCAGCTCTTCCCCTAGACCTCTCCTAAAATCTTTACCTTTGGAGAGCAGATCTATCTGCTCCATTAAACAAAGGAAGCAGTATACATTCTTCTTGAGGCACATCTACTCAAATTTACTTTTCAAGTAAGTTCTCTTTCTCCTAGACTCTAAAGGGTCCTCCCAAGACTTGCCACTAGGGGAGCAATGGGCAGTGGCAGCTCCTCTGGGCAAACCTCCTGAGTTGCCCCCAAATCTCCTATATTTTTGATTCTGCCATTGGCTGACAGCAGCCCCTGCTAGCCTCACGTTTTTCCCATAGTGTTCTAAGACAGCCACGGCAGCCCCACCCAGTCTCTCTTCTGGTCCCATCCTGGTTTCACTGACCCCAGGTTTAATAAAGATTCTCCCAAATCACTTGGGCTTGTTTTGTGAAGCTTTTCCTGCACAAGGTGAAGAACCCACACACTATCAGTGGGCTTTAGCACACCTGCCCTGGGTTTGGCCACTGTTCTGGTAACATTTTGAAATTTAGACAAAATGTTATTGCAAAGAGCAAAAGAAAGGAAAGAAGGAAGGAAGGAAGGAAGGAAGGAAGGAAGGAAGGAAGGAAGGAAGGAAGAAAAAAAAGAACACAAACCAAAAAAGGTGTGTGTATACTTAAGAGAGGTTAAAAGTATGTAGCTTTCTTAATATGTTGGTTGTTTCTGAATAAGTAAAAATAGACAAGCTAGGAAAATCAAGCAAGTTATAGAAAGTTGCTGGAATAAGAATATCGAAAAAGGAATTTCATGCAGAAATGCTTGAACCTAATTATTGAACATTCTTACACCCTAACTCAACAGTCTTACTAATGATATTAATTCAAATGGAAACTGAAGTGACTATAAACACGGCCCTCCATGCCTGCTGCTGAAGCAGAGGAAATGTACTTATGGAACTCTTACTGTCCTCCCTGCCATGGAACTTTCAGATGGTAATTGTACTTGACACCACTGTGTTCTCACAGCCTTGTCCCCAAATAAACTTTAAGGTTAAAACTTGCAAGCGTGTAACTAGCAAAAATCATATTAATAATTAATAATTAATTGCAGGTGGGCCATAGTGAATGATAACCCATCTCATGGCGATAATGTTTAAACTGAAGAAGCATGTAAGGTGCCCTCAAACTGTAAGTAAATGTAATACCAGATACAAAATACAGAGAAATGAGACAAACAACAAAACTCACTCCATGACAGCTTACAGGTTAGAAATGACCCAGAGTACTTTTTTAATAAGGCCTGTGGGACTGAATGCCTCCCATTTACCTGCTTTTCTCTTTTGAGAACATTCAGCTTTGACTTCCATCCGAGGCTGAGGTCTTGCTGCATCCCCAGTGGTTTATCACTCAGCAAGACAAATGCTGCCACTAAGACTTTCTGAGATTCCCTTCCTAATACTTGAGACAATATTGTCTAATGAAAAGATTCATCACCAGTGCATCTTTTGGAGTGATTTATGACTGAAATGGGGAGGTGTGGAATAAATCTNTGCTTTTCTCTTTTGAGAACATTCAGCTTTGACTTCCATCCGAGGCTGATGTCTTGCTGCATCCCCAGTGGTTTATCACTCAGCAAGACAAATGTTGCCACTAAGACTTTCTGAGATTCCCTTCCTAATACTTGAGACAATATTGTCTAACGAAAAGATTCATCACCAGTGCATCTTTTGGAGTGATTTATGACTGAAATGGGGAGGTGTGGAATAAATCTGATGAGCTCAGGGGAGGTCTGCGTGGTGGACCTACAAACTCAGAGACCTGAAGTAACCACATAGGATGGTGTGAAATTAAAATTTTGTACCTAAAACAAGTCAGTGTGAGTACTTGTGTACTCAGCAGGTATCTTTTTTGACGATGGTTCATCTCTACCCTAACAGAGCCCGTTCACTCTCTTTTTGCATGTACCGTTATGTACCTTTAAAATGTCAGAATAGCTTCTGGGTAGGACAGGGGAACCCAGAAATTGTGGTCACTTGCTTCCATCTCCGAGGGCCTGAGGTTTCTACAAGAACCTCTCTTCCCCTAACAGAAGAACCCCACAGAGCCCCTGGCTGAGTCGTCACCTGGAGCTGCTTCAGCTCCTGGACCCTGGGAGGACTCCTAGAGCAGATGACAGACAGGGGCACAGATGACTTATATTCAGTGCCCATTGTGGTGATAGAGGATGTATGGTGCATTTGGGGATCAACAAGCCAGTGCCCTCTCCCAAAAGCCTCAGGATAACCTTAACTAAGACCTTTCTTAGAATGCTTGATAGAAGAGAGCTCAGTCTGAAAGAGCACCACCCCCTGGTGGGACAGGTCTCCTGGCACTGGGCTCATGGTACTCTGGACCATGCCTGTCCTCTCATGGGTCTCACTCTGTACTGGTAGCATCCCTGTGCAGCACCTGCCATTGGTTGCAGGTCTGCTCCTGACCGCCAGGGCACAACACTGAGCCACACAAAAAACATAGAAATCCACACATGAACTGGCTTTGGCTAAGAAGATGGAAGAGTCTGATTTTCATCCCCTGTTTCAACAACCTTTCTCAGGCCCTCCCTCCTTCTTGCTCTGCCCCACCTAGTACTTCTGGAGACTGTTAACAGAAAGGGGTTGTGCAGTAACCCTGACAAGCTCAGGGGGCCATGTGGCAGGCCTGACAAGCCTCACAGGATAGTCTGATGAGAAATTTCTAGCTGAGATGGACATGGCAGTTGTCACATCCCAGGCCTATACCTTGTTTAGCAAAGGTCAATCATTAGTGTAAGTGAGCCCTGACCCCTGTTTTTATGCATCTTAAATTGTATGACTTTGGCACAGCAGAGTGATTTTCTTTTTAGACCATTTGAAGGCACAGACTCTAGGACAAGCATACAAGATCCCAAACACTTCATAGTACCTGGTCCCCTGCATACCCTCTTTATGTCCAGAAAATGTTAATTATTCTGTACTCATGAATCTTTAAAAGGTATAGTTTCTCTATTTTGCCTTTTATCTAAATCTAGAGATTTCTCCACTATGCTTTTCCTCAGCTCCTAATGGATTTCTTGCAACTATTTTCATCTTCTCCTTTGTGATAATGCATAAAATAAACTGCCACACTGCTATTTTTTGCAGGATTTGCGGGCTTTCCCCAGGCATAGGGCTCAGATAAATTCATTAAATTGCTCCACAATTTTAAGTATTTCTCACTTTGACAGAATGTAGGAGCACTTCCTCACACAGGGGATTCTGTGTTGGCATCACCCATGGGCAAGTCTGGTGGCCACAAGAAAGCCTCCCAGGCAGAAACCAGAGGTTGTCCCAACACTCAGGAAGCACAGGGACAGGCCCCACAAACAGACATGGAGGGGAAAGGTCTACCTGAATCCATCTCTCCATGACACAGGCACCTGACTTTTCACCATAGTCTTTTCTTCCTGGGACACTCAGGACACCTCCCCCGCCACACCTCAAAACTGAAGATTCTACCAAACTCTCGGTCCTGGGTCTCTGTTCCTGGAAGCAGAAGCCAGGCTGGTGACACCTGAGAGAGAAGAAGGGTCTCTATGCAATTGTCACCCAGCTTCACCCCTTCTACCTCCAAAGTCATCTCAGTGACCTCCCTGCTGGGAGGGAATAAAACCCCAGAGCCCCTGAGAACACGAAGCAGCCTGGATTCTCAGCTGGGTTCTGTGTCACAAACAGAAATCACCCCCATTTTCTAGGACACCTGGGGCCCTCTGTGTGGTTTTGACAGACCCAGGACAAAGTCACTGCAGAGGCCAATGCTGGGGAGAGTGAGCCATCCTTTCAGGGACACGTGTGTCCCCATCAGCCTTGCTATGCAAGTGTGCTCCACAGGCCAGTAGGATGAATCTCCCCTGAGAGCCTGTTAGATACAGGCCCAATTCCCCCCTGCCAAGCCAGAATCTGTAGTATAGCAGGATCTGGAGACTTCCCCTGTGCACAGGAAAACAGAAGGAGTTGTACTTTCACATCAAGGGATCTCAGTTCGAATGGGCATCTCATTAGCTGGACAGCTACTGAAGCTGCATTTTTAAAGTGTCTACTGGCATAGCAATGTTTACAATGTCTCAGAGGTGATTGAATGCACAGCAGATATGACATCCCTGTGACAGTTATCTCTGCGCTAGCTCAGGAATATCTGTCCTGAAGGAAGCAGTCAAATGTGAAAGAGAAAGAGGCTGTGGAATAGACTGCTGAGCTCCTAAGAGGAAGCCGTGGGAAAACCCCAACACCCAGACACCCCAGGTTTGTGTTTTTCCAAAACACCCTGTGAGTGTGGGCTAGTGTGTATACATGTGTGTGTGTGTGCATGGGAGTGTTGTGTTCAGAGGCTTCAGCAGTTCCCAGGAAGCAAAATGTCAAAGGACAGGAGACTGGTAAGAAGAGACAGGTTCGCATAAATGAGATCAAGGAGTGGGAGGGTCCTTGGCACAGACCCGGCCCCCAGCACATGAATAGTAATCTTGCCCCAGAATAAAGCTCAACCCACCAGTAGGACACAGAGCAGATTGCACTATTCTGAACACAGGTCCCTGTGAGCCTCACAGAACCTCAAGATCTTCTCCAAGAGGCAGCCACAGAGCAGAGAGCAGACACCATGGGATTGCTGTCAGTCTCTCCCTGCAGAGGACTTGTCCACTGGCAAGCGCTTCTGCTGGTTGGTAAGTAGGAGACAATTTCTTGGGGTAGACTAAGAATCTGACAGAGAGGCTGCCTGGGATCTGCTAGAGACCAGTGCTCTGAGAAAAGAGGGAAGGCTTCTGTCTCAACTGCAGAGTGAAGGACACATGAACATAGTAGGGTGCGGAAGGTCGCTCAGCAAGAGGAAAATCTCATAATCTGGAAGTGATGAGAGGCAGGAAAACCCTGATTGCTGTGCATTTCCAAAGTTTTTCATCAGTGAGTATTAAATTATGAAAACATTATAATAACAACTTATGTCAGGTAACACCAGGACACAACTGAACCAGGGGTGCTAGCCATTTTATTTACTGTCACCCTTGACCATGGGAGACACACTCACACTCAGAGCAAGGCTGAGAGTTGAAGAGACCTGCTCAGGCTCTAGGGCCTCATTTTTCCCTCCCAACACATAGATCTGAATATTCATCAATTTCTCTCTTCTTTCCTAGTCTCGCTGTTAACTTTCTGGTGCCTGCCCACGAATGCCCAAATCTCTATTGTGTCAACCAACGTTGCTGAAGGGAAGAATGTGCGTCTGAGTCTCCGCAATACGCCTCCCAATGTTATAGGCTACAGGTGGTTCAGAGGAGAAGGGGGAATACCTCATAATCTAATCGCAGGTTACTTCATATTGGAGAGAAAATTTGTCAAAGGGCGTTTACATGATGGACGACAGATAGTAGACCGCCATGGATCCTTGCTGATAAGGAATGTCACCAGGAAAGACAGAGGAATATACATCGTAGTGGCCCACTTTTTAAATTCATTTCAACGAGTAGCATTCGGATGGCTCGATGTATTCCGTGAGTGATTACTCTCTGACATCTGGGTGTTAGGTAGGGTGACTTCTACTTCACACACAGGACTGACTGCCCTGAACTCTCCCTTTGTTTCCCTCTGCATTGTGTCCCAGGTTGGGTTTTGGCAATTAGTGCAGGATGCAGAGAGTGGGGACAAAATTCCTAAGATCTCGGTTCCCTTCCCAGTTTCCAGCCCTGCAGACAGTCACTGCAGACAGAAGGACCAGTCTGACAAAAACTGACTTAACAGAGGGAGACCAGCCTCAGTGCAGCCTCCTATGTCCTTGACACTGAGAATGACCCCGACAACTTCTGTCAAAACCTGGTTTCAGAAGCACCCTGAAGTTCCCATAGAGCTCGCCTTGAGAGCCCCTCCCAAGAACCCTGTCCTGGGGATCTTGACTCCAGGACCCTTTGGGGAGCCTGTGTCAGGTTGAGTTTGACCCCCCAGGAAAGGCTAACTGGGTAGTGGTTTCATGGGGACCCAAGCCACAGGCTTCTGAGCTGGTCACCAGCCAGGGGCACACCTTGGCAGAAATGGAGTTCAATCTATCACCTGAGTTTGTGTAAGAGCACAGTTAGATGATGTTGTTAGATGTTAGCCAACTGTCCTGGGGGACTTAGAACAAGTTCTGGTACAGGAAAAGGACAGCATCCCCAGAAATAAATTGAGAAAAGAACATGCTCCTGGAAGGTCCTCATTCACCAGGGATCAGCCCAGACGATTTTCTGTTACAGTCGATCAGTAACAGGATCTCATCTCTGCAGCTCTTCTATCCCAAGATTTAGGCCAGAGAGTGTAAATATTTTATGATTAATACACTGAGAACCTGGCAGCCCAATATTCATCCTCCTTCATGGAGAATAAACTGAGAAACAGGGACATACAGTCACAAAAGCAGAGCCACACAGACATGAGCATCTGATCAGGGCTATCCAAAATCTGTCTGGAGCCACAGCCTTGTCTTCTCCTCCCACCCCGGGGGCCTATGAGGTGCCTGTGGATTTTTAAACCAACTGTTGGTTCAGATCATTTGTTTGCTTCCCAATGTGTTACTGTCACTCCCACTGGAGTATGAAGGGAAAAATTTTGCCTTCTCAATCCACACTCTAACCCCGAAACCAGCTTAAGGACCAACATGTAACAAATTCTCAGTTGCCTTTGATTAGTTAGGAAGATATAAATGGTGATTTAATGAATGAATGAATGCTCCAAAATTTATTCAGAGCTTAAAATCTAGATGCAGAGTCCTCGGATTTCTGGCCATAGGGCACAAGCTTTCCTGTCCCTACAGGGACTAAGACCCATGTCTCAGACCCTTTTCCCTTCTCCAATGAAATAGTCTTTCTTGTAATTGGTCTTAAGCCTTGGGGGATTAATAATAATAATTTTCACATGAGGAAGAATCAAGGTTTTTCCAAATTTTTGTCTCATTGCTACTTAACACAAATGTTCCACAAGGGTGAACTCTGCATAGTTCTCTGTGGGCTGCTAGTGGCTGAGATCTCTGAGGAAGCCTTGTGGCTCCATGTCTCAGCCCATTCTCAATCAGTCATATTCTCTGTTTCTCCACAGAACCTGTGAAAGTGCCCATCCTCCTAACCAGCAACCGCATAATCACAGAGAATAAGAATGCCGTGGTCTTGACCTGCTACACAAATGCGGTCTCCATTGAGTGGTTCTTCAATGGCATGATCCTGCAGCTCTCGGAGAGAAGGAAGCTGTCCGAGGACCAGAGAAGCCTCACCATAGACCCCATACAGAGGGAGGATTCTGGTTATTACCAGTGTAAAGTTTCCAACCCCGTCAGTTCTGCTGAAAGTTTGCCCCTTGAGTTGCATATGCAACATGAGTGACCCTCCTGTCCCCTTCTTGTTATTAAATTCTAAATAAAGTGTTTTGCATCGTTACAATAGATTTGTTCTGAAGGTGAATATTTCTTAAAAGATTTGCACTGAGTCAATAAATACATAGCAATGTGAGATGACATTGTCATTATTGCTGACCTAAGGTCATGTTTTAGACCACACCCCACCTCAGTTTGGTCTCATTTGTACCATCTCCACATTAGAGGTGATGTTGTGTTCTTTGGAGAATCAGCAGTGGCCTTGTGATAACCAATGAGAGTGAGTGATGAGCTCACAGATCTGAGCTCTGTCCCTTCTTCAGGCAAATATGTGGAGGCACCAGAACACTGTTGTAGACAATGGGATGGACAAGAGGACACCGTGTGTGTACCAACACTGATCTTTTCTTTCTTTTTGAAGTCGTTTGTTAGATTTCTAAAGCCTATTGAGTATTCTTATTTATAGGGTAGTACAATTATTTGCATAAATTCAGTACATCTTTGTTCTTTTTGCTTATAGGATATAATTAGGAACTTTATGATAGAACCAAGGCTTTAGCTCAAATATTCTACTTCAAACTCATGTCCACATAATTAGAAATGACCTCACACTTTATAGAGCTAAGTGAGACCTGATGGATCTTTTGGTATTTCTTGAAGAAAAGGACATCACCCAAAGCTAGAGAGACTGCAGGTGAAGTGTGAGCGTGAAGCTTCCTAACCTCAAGAGGCTGTTAAAACTCCCATCATACGTTTTATTTTAAAATCCTGCCTCAGAGCAAACGAGGTGGTGAATATCAGTTCCTCTGCACTTAGAGGAGTAATCAGGCCAAATCAGGTGACTCCATGTGGTAGAATCAAGAATACACTTCTTTCTTAGAGATGATGTTTAATCAAAGGGAAGGTGTCTGTATAGAAAAATATAACGTCTCCATGGAAAGGTTCAGAAGTGCAGCCTTCTGGGAGATCAGATCCTGACTCTGCTCAAGAACCCTCAGCTATTTTGCACCTGTTTATAAAGAGCTGGGAACTTGTATGTTTTTATGAATTGCAATAACTGATGGAAGTTCAGAGTGGGTTCTGGCTGGAAGAGATTTGGCTGTGTTTCCCTCCACTGTGCAGAAAGCAGTTTTGTTAGGACCCAGGGACTTCCTGTTCCTCAGAGTCACTAACTTTTACACAGGTTCTTCCTGACTGCAGACGTCTGAACTCCATACTTTTGGAGCATTTTCTTCAGAAATAGAATTGCAGTTTGTAGTTGCTGGGCCTTTTATTGCCCATTTGAAATGCACATGAGTCTTCTTAAAATCTTTTGTCAGTCTTATGATTCTGGGAGTATCACAAGGGTCTGGGCCCACCTTGTAAAATTCAGTGCTCCTGGTGTTTCTGTGTCTCAGTCCCCATGGCAGGTAGAAACCTAATTTGGGTGAGAACATTTACAACCATGATGTAAAAAGACTTCACGGTTGTGAAGAATATATGCAAAGTTGTACTTTCTTTTTCTGTACCGCCAGTTAGCAAACAGAGATGTCTATGATTCCTTCTCCTGTTTTTAAAACCTCCACAGCTTTTTCTTTCAGAGGCACTGAGTTCCGGCTCATTACACTTTAATAAAGTCTTTCTTGCCTCTTTAAATCTGTGTGATGCACATTTCACTCTGACATCACCTACATATAATTAGCTGATCCTGTCATCTTGCTCACAGTGTCCATCCTGACCATATTTTCAAACTTTTGAAAATTTTAAAATCTGAGTGAAATTTTCCAAGCAAATGTTTCCAGTTGTCCTGCCTCCACTGTGGATTGGCATCTACAGTAAAAGACGGTCTGACTGCCCAGATTTTTCTGGGGACCAGGTTGCTTCAAAGTGGCCTTTGTCTTAGAATCTGATAGAAAGGGCCGGTGTGAACCTCTGCACCTCTACAATGGCCTACCCATCAGCAGTGTTCTCATTGTACATACATGTTCACTCACCTTCAAGGAAAAGATTACAGAGGTTTGAAAAATATTCTGTCATGAAACTCAGAAACTCTAGTAAACAATCAGGTTCCTATCATATCAGCCCCCCACAGGCCTCACTGGAGGACCCTGTTTTGTGCCATCTGTGACCAGGAGCTCTGGTCAAATATCAGCATCCTCATTTTTTGATTTCTCTATTGGTTTCACAAAATCACATGCCTATCTATAGAAGGTCTACAGTCAGAACTTGAAAAATGGGAATGAAATAGCTCTTCTGATTCTGTTTTTTCCTGCTCCTTGTGGCTTCTGAGGTATCATGGTGTGTTGAGGTGTGCATACAGGGGGAGCAAAGAGGGATGGGGTTTGCTCAGAGTCAGGGTGAGAAATTTACAAAGCTTGTGAGTTTGGGGGTATTAGGCATTGTTTGAATCAAGGTCACCCAAGAAGGCCACACAGGATTGATTTTCTAAGGAAGCTCAGGATGGGGCTGAGGCATACGAGTAAGGGGCTGACCTAAGTGATGAGGGAGGAACCACTGGAGCTGGTGCAGTTAAGAAAGGGGAGCCATGCTCCCAGATTTGGGTGGGCATGCTGGGAGAGACACGGGGTTGGCAAAAAGGATGAGGTCTTTTTTTAAAAAAAAAATTTATTTATTTATCTTTAGAGGGGACGGGAAGGAGAGAGGAAGAGAAACATCAATGTATGGTTGCTTCTCGTGCATCCCCTGCTGGGAACTGGCCCCTGCTGGGAACTGACCTGCAACCCAGGCATGTGCCCAGACTGGGAATCGAACCGCGATCGTCTGGTTCACAAGCCCGCGCTCAATCCACTGAGTTACACCAGCCAGGGCTAGGATGAGGTCTTGAAAACTCAAAATAGAGTTCTAAGACTGGGGAAAAGAGGAAAAAGCAGATGTACCAGGCAGCAGAAGTTACAGAGGACATGGAGTAAGAAACAAGATGAACATCCCATAGGGAGCAAGGAGTCTGAAGAGCGATGAGGGTTTGTAAGACTGGGGATACCACGAATACAGAAAATAGGAGATCATCGTGTTGATGATTGCTGGAGATCACATGGAGGGTTAGCAACAGGGGAGTGGGAGGAGGAGAAGGGGGGAAAAGGTACAGAGACTAAGTAGCATAGACAGTAGGTAGAAAATAGACAGGGGAGAAGACAAGAATAGTATGGGAAATATAGAATCTAAGGAACTTGTGACACATGGACATGAACTAAGGGGGGGAATGAGGGGAGTGGGTTTGCAGGGTGGAGGGGAATGAAGGGGGGAAATAGGACAACTGTAATGGCATAATCAATAAAACATATAAATAATGCACACAGAATAATTGGTGTAATTGCTGAATAACTGGAAATTAATTGCTGAAAGACCAAACAAGTGATCTGGCAGATGCAACTGAGGAAACCAGCCCCAGGACGAAGGGAAAGTCAGAGCCTGGAAGTGAGAGAAGTGGGGTCGGGACAGGTGCAGGTTTTGTCTAAGCTCCTTGGGCGCAGCCTCTGGTCTGACACATCGCTCCTCTGAACTCACCCAGTCTCAGCCAGCTCTGTGAGGACGTGTGTGTGTGTTTTCCTGTTATTAGTAGATCCATAAGATTATTGTCCAAAACATTGGGTGGAATTTGAGCAAATACTTTTATAAAATTCACTGAGATCAGCATTTCTTTACTTTAGTCTGTTGACCAGAAGGCTCATATGCTGGAATAAAAACACACTTGCCTGACTGATATAAACTCTACTCCCACTCTGTTAAAGGCTTTTAAAAAAATCATAAATGGGTCCTAAATTTTAACAAATGCTTTTTCTCCATCTATTGATATGATCAGTTAGTTTTCATTGTTCATTTTCTTTATGTGCTGTATCACATTTATTTGCAAATATTGTACCAACCTTCCATCTCCAGAATAAATCCCACTAGGTCATGGTGTATGATCTTTTTAAATATTGCTGAATTTCTATTTCTAGTTATTTTGTTAAGGAATTTATCATCTATATTTGTCAGACATATACACATGTGATTTTCTCTTTGTAGTGTCTTTATCTGGTTTTGGAATTGGGATAATATATGCCTCATAAAATGAGCTTGAAAGTTTTTCCTTCTGTTAAATTTTTTGGAATACTTTGGGAATAGGTATCATGTTTCTAGAAAAAAGTCCGCTTCTTCCAAGTTGTCCAATTTGTTGGCATATTCTTGTTCATTATATTTTTATAATTATTTGCATTTTGTGGTATCAGTTTTTACTTCTTTTTTATTTCTGATTTTATTTACTTAGGTCTTCTCTTACTCTTGATGATTCTGGTTAAAGGTTCATTAATCTTATTTATCTTCTTAAAGAACAAACTCTCACTCTGGCTGGTGTGGCTCAGTTGATTGAGCACCAGACTATGAAGTAAAGGGATGCTAATTTGATTCCTAGTCAGAGAACATGCCTGAGTAATGAGCCTGATCCTGAGTATGTGACGCATGAGAGGCAACCACACATTGATATTTCTCTTCTTCTCTTTCTCCCTCCCTTACTCTCTCTTTAAAAATAAATAAAATCTTAAAAAAAACCAGTCTTTATTTTATTGATCTTTTGTATTGTTTTCTTAGACTATTTTATTTCTACTCTGATCTTCATTATTTCCTTCCTTCTACTTGCTTCTCACATTGTTGATTTTTTCCAATTTATTTAGGTGTAAATTTAGATTGTTTTTAAGCATTTCTTCTTGTTTTTTAAAGCAAGCCTATAATGTTATACTTCCCTCTTAGGACTGCTTTTGTTTTGTCCCATAGATTTTGGGTTGTTGTGTTCTCATTTCCATTTGTTTCAATGTAACTTTTAATTTTCTTAGTTGCATTTTTATTTCATTTATTGTTTAGTTACATGACATTTAGCCTCCATAATTTTGAGTGTTTTTTCAACTTTTTATTGTGGTTGACTTCTACTTTCATACTATTGATCTCAGAGAAGATGCTTTTTAAAAAGATTTTATTCATTTAATTTTAGAGAGAAGAGAGGGAGAAAGAAAGGAATAGAAACATCAATATGTAGTTGCCTCTCACATGCCCCAGTATGGGCACTTGGCCCACAGCCCAGGCATGTGCCCTGACTGGGAATCAAACCAGCAACCCTTTGGTTCAAAGGCCTGCGCTCAACCCACTGAGCCACACCAGCCAGGGGGAAATAATTAAATCCGTATAAGATAGAGTGCATCTGTTGCTTCAGTTCAAGAAATTACTTCAGACCATAAGGCTTGGCTTCTTACAAAGTCAGATTTGACTAGAGCCAGTTCTACACTCATAGAAAGTGCTCCCTGCTGAGGAGCCTTGTGCACTGGTGCCCAGCCCCACTTTCCCTCCAGTGTCACCATCCTGGAACCAGATTTTTGAAAGGATGTCTGACAACACAAATGACCAAAAGGGTAGAAAGCAATTAGACCCATATTCAGGGCTGGGATACTGAGAAGCTACAACTGTGAAAATAACATTTCTTTCAAGTGTACAGACTGCAACAAGGTGGATTTAGAAAGCTTTTAAAAATATGAACACAAGATGTTTTGCAGTTCTTTGAATACTGTTGTGCAGACAATCATTGCATCCCGATGATACCTTTATTTTACCCCTGGGAACCGTGACTATTGTGTTCTGCAGAAGACACTTTCCACATGTGATTAAGTTATAGGTGGTGAGATGGAAAGATTATTCTGGATTTTCTGTAGAGTTTCTCATGTAATTTCTTGTGTTCTTATGAGTCAGAGAAAGAGTCAGAGAAAGACTAAATGACAGAAGTAAAAGAGCAGATGTGACCATGGAAGCAGAGGAGGAAAGGTGCCTGTGATGGGAAATATTAGCCGAGAATGAAAAGAGCCTGCAGTGTTCGGAAAAGGCAAAAGCAGCTGTCCCCAGAGTCCAAGGAGGGAGCAGTCTCCTGCAGACACACACTGTGATTCTACCACTGTGATGCCCAGTTTAAGCTTCTGGTCTCAAGATGGTTAGAAAGTGTGTAAACAGGCTGAATGCGTTATCCACTCAGGTGCACTCTGCAGATACACAGGGGATCATGTGCTCATTCTTTCATCCCTTGTCTGAAATTTCCTCCACAGCCATCACAGGGTGGTGAATCAGGGCAAAGGAAATCATCAAGGTCTCTTCACTAACATGGGTGGAAACACTGAGAAAATTTCATGTGCAGTAAATGACAAACCCCAACCATCAACTTTATTTCAGTTCCACACTCATTTTCTCCTCACATGTAAGGGAGCAGAGGCACACATCTTTGAGATAGTCTGTAATAGAACCTTGATAGTGTGTGGAGTGTGAGGACTCCTTGCAGAGGCAGCCCCCTAAAGGCCTCAGCTCTTGGTCAGGTGCAACCAATGCCTTCAGGGCCTTGTGATCAGTCAGAGACCTTTTGGTTCATCCACAACACAGGACCCATTCTTGGCTTTTGTTGTTGATTTACAAACTCTGTGTTCCCGTTTCAAAGAGAGTCCACAAACAGGATACAGGGTATTGGAAAACAGACACTATTTTCCTGGTTGTTTAGGGCTTTGTTGGCTCTGCTTGGCTTCTGCTTGGCAGAAAATTAGCGACCTAATGTCTTCATTAAAGTGTTAAAGTTCTATAGGATACCTGTAAGGGACAGCTTTGATTTGGTCTGGCAAATGTGACTCAGCTCTGTATGAAAAACCTACAGGAGTGAGGTGGTGGGCAGGAGCCAGACCTTCCAACTGAGTTTCCCCATGGGAATCAGGCCTAGAAAATGCATACAGATTGTTATGGCTTGCTCTTGCTAAAACTCCATCACCCTGGTCTAAAACAACAAATATGTATTGTCTATCTTCAAGGTAATATCCAAAGCCTGTATGAGTTCTCCCAAGGACAGAGCTAATGAGCTCATCACCATTCCCCTCTGCATGTTATTTTCATTTTCTTGATTGTACCTAGAATGTGGACAATAATATTCTATGTGATAGATAATAAATCTTTCTATGATGTAAGACCCCAGGAAAACAATAAAAGCCTGTCTAGGCAAGGGTCGGGGCACTCCCCTCTTGAGTGGCTGAGGCATCCATAGGCACTCTCCCCTTGAGAGAGTGGTCGTGTCTGTTCCCTTTTTCCACACAGGACTGTTGTCACCTGTGCATTCCACAACAGGCAGACTCTGTGGGTCGGGGTCTGCAACAGTTACTAACATTTTGGTATTTCTTTATGGAGTATTGTGTTAGTCATGGGTTTTCATGTATGGCCTTTACCATGTGGAGTAGTTTCCTTCTGTTTCTACAGTCCTTGTCTTTGTTAGAACCATAACCACTTCTCTCTAGAGCTTTATTTTACCATGATATTCAATTTGCAGACCAGGATATAAAATTTTGTTTAAACGGAAAACTTCTTTGGATAGACTTTTTTCAAATGCAAGATCATGAAGAATAGGTTGGGCCATCTTTATTGCCCCATTAATTACTGAACAAAAGTTAAATGTCTTACCAATTACTGTAAAGTACTCTTGGTCCCAGAAATGAACAGAGGATGTCAGTGTGCCTTCCCCAACATTCACAAACATTTACATGAGGAGTGAGACCTGACAGTTTTTGAAGTCAAAATAATTCCCTATTCCCTTTCTTTATTTTATTAAACCCTGAATAATTCTTTTGCATTTTTACAGACTTGGTGTCTATTTAAACAATAGTTAGAAGGTAGACAAGTGTTAGAAGACTGGCACTGAATCAATAAATGCTCAAAAATGAGAGCTGCCCTTGTCATTTTTAATGACTTAAGTTTACATTTTATACCAGACCCCACCTTTGGTTGGTCTCAGATGCACCATCTTTTTTTTTTCTTTTTTGACCGATGGTTTTTTTTTTTGAAGATTTTATTTATCTTTAGAGAGGAAGGGAGAGAGGAGAGAAGTATCAATGTATGGTTGCCTCTCGTGAGTCCCCTGCTGGGAACTGGCCTGCAACCCAGGCATGTGCCCTAACTGGGAATCGAACCGCGATCATGTGGTTCGCAGGCCTGCACTCAATCCACTGAACTACACCAGCCAGCGTTCAGATGCACCATCTTTACAGTGCAGTAGACACTGAGTCCCTCAGAGTATGGGCAGTTGCCATGTGGTGACCTGTGGGAGCACGTGATGAGGCTGCAGAAATCCAAGTTCTGTCATTTTCCCAAGGTCACGAATAGGTCACCTAGACACTGTTGTGGACAACAAGAATAAACTAAAGGACACGGGCTAGCAACACTGACCTTTTTTCTCTATTTTATTTCTCCCCATACATTTGAAAGTCTTCTAGAGTATTCTTATTTTCATTAGAATTTAAGCATTTCATTAGAACTTAAGCATTACACTTACTTACCTAGTTCAGCATGACTCTGACCCTTTTCATAATAGAAAATAATAGGAAGCATTGGCAATACAAACAAGGCTTTGTTTCACATGTTCTAGTCCAGAGTGATGCCCACAGAATTGGAAACAGCCTCACCATTTATGAAGCTAAGTTTGACCTGGTGGGCATTTTGGTATTTCTTAGAGAAGAGGGCACCACTCAAACTAGAGAGACTGCAGTGAAGTGTGAGGGTGTAGCTTCCTAATTTCAAAAACCTGTGAAGACTCCCATGTTTTGTTTCATAAAATACTTGTACCAGAGCAAACTCTGTGGTGAATGTAAGTTTCTCTGCACTTTGGTAATTAATCAGGACAAATCAAGTAACAGCAGCCATGTTGTAGAATCAAGAGTACTCTTGTTCACATGAGAACATTTGATCAAAAAATAAAAGTTGCCCTCGCTGGTGTGGATCAGTGGATTGAGTGCCAGCCTGTGAATCAAGGGGTTGCCAGTTCAATTCCCCATCGAGGGCAAATGCCTGTGTCATGGGCCAGGTCCCTTATGGGAGGTACTCAAGAGTCAATGACACATTGATGTCTCTCTCTCTCTCTCTCCTTTCTTCTCTCTAAAAATAAATAAATAAAATCTTTAGAGAATAAAACAATAAAACTTGACTGTAGAGAGATATAATATATCCAAGGATGATTCCAGATGCAAAACATTCTAGGAGATCAGATTCTAGTCAGTTCAGACACTGAGCAATTTGCACCTGTGTCTGCACTGGTAGGGACTGACTTCTTCATAACTATTAGGACCTGATGGTGATGCAGAGTGGGTCTTGGCTGAAAGCTACATAGTTGTGGTTCCCTCCACTGAAAAAAGCCATTTCTTATGACCTAGAGGCTTCAACATTATTTCAGAGTCACTAACCATTAGACAGGTTCTTTCTGACTACAGACATCTGACTTTACTTTTTTAGGCCATACCTTTAATATGTAATTGCAGTTTGGTAGTTGCAAATACTTCTCTGGCCTTTTAAACTCCACATAAGTATCATTGAAAGCTTCTTGCCAGTGTTACAAGCCAGAGAATATCTGACTGAGAAACTTGGGCCCATTACTTTACATTCCAACCTTCCTGGTATTCCTGTGTCCCAGTCTCTGAGGAAGGGTAGGAGGACAACTTGGTTGAGAACCTTTACAGAAAAGATATAAAAGGACCTCCTGACAATATTTTATGAGAAGTTTTGCTTTTCTTTTGGATAAAGTCAATTAGCAAACCTAGATGCCCATGTTTCCTTCTCCTGTTCTTGACATCTCTAAAGTATATTCAATCTGGGGTGTTGAGTTCTGTTTCATGGCTCTATTACATGGTCTTCAATAAAGGCTTTCATTTATATTTAAACTTCTTCGATGCATCTTTATTTTGACATCACGTACCTGCAGTTAGCTGATCATGTCACCTTACCCACAGTGCCAATCCTTACTGTTTTCCAATCTTCCAGTTTCTTTCCTTCTCTGCTACAATCCTCCAAATAGACATTTCCATTGGCCCCCTCTCTTCTGATGTGGTGTTTGCAGCAGGAGGTGACCTGACTGTCCACATCATTCTGGGCCCCCAGGTTGCCTCAAAGCAGCCTTTCTCAGAATCTGAGAACATGTACCAGATTGAAAGGGCACATTTCTGCTGTGATCTAATCATCAACCGTGTTCTCATTCCACATCCATTTTTACCACACCTTCAAAAAACAAGATCACAAAGATTTTAAAAGGTATTCTGTCATTAACCTCAACTACATAGTGAACATGCAGGTCCCTGTCATGTCAGCCACCCACAGGAATGTACTGAAGGGCTCTCTTCCAAGCCCTCTCTGACCTGCAGCCCAGGCCAGACATCCGTGTCCTCACTCTTTGTTTTCTTCGATGTTTTCAAACTTTACATTCTTGTCCTTAGAGAGACTGCAACCAGAATCTGGGAAATAGGACATAAGTCTCTCCTCTGGTTCAATTCTTTTCCTGCTTTGGTGGGTTTCTGGTTTATTTGGCTGACATCCTAGGAAAAATAGTCAGAGGTAGACTGTATGAAAGCAGAGGTGAACACAGAAGGGAGCCATGGAAAGATGGGTCTGCTCAGAGTCAAGGTCAAAATTTGAAAAGCCTGAAAGGGTTGGGGTGCCAGGCATTATTTGTGCTCAAAGGGACCTGAAGTGCCATGCATGCAGGTTTTCTCAGTGGCTCAGCATGGGGCTGAATGATATTACTGAGGGTCTGATTTACCTGTTGAGGGAGGAGCCACTGGAACTGGTTCCATTCTCCAGTGAACTGAGGGTGCCATTCTCCAAGACTGGAATCAGTGTCAAGGGTAAGACACAAGTTTGGAAATAAGGTTAATATTTGGAAGACTCAGATTAGTTACCTCACTTTGGGGCAAGTGGGTGTGCCAAATATACAGGCTGGCAGGGAACATTAGGAAGAGTATATGGGAGAGGGGACAAAAGAAGAAGAAGAATTAAGGTTGGTAACTTTCTAAAGTAGGGGATAGGAAAATGGGGATGCACCTGTTGGCTAGACACCCCCTGTGTCCCACTCGTCTGAGTTGCTTAGAAACAATTCTCTTGCCTCGCAGGATCGGCTCTTCTCAACTACCCTTAAATTCCTCATTCTGATGACTAGAATCAAGAGTCCATTGTCTCTTTTTTCTTCCTTTGTCCAAAATGTTTTATATACCCAATGTGGCTTTGTGGTCACTAAAATTTTCATACTGATGTGAATTCCGTATGCTCACATATATTAAAAAACTCGATTTTTTTCCTTTTCACCTGCCTGTTAATTTGATGATTAGCCCAGCCAAAAAAAAGTAGTAGGTGGGAGTGACAACATTTCTACTTTTTAACATAAATATTAGGCAGGTTTTGTGTGGCTGCTTGGTTATGGGCAGGGAGCCCTTTGAGAAGGCAAGTGCAGGCATCCAGGTAACCAGTGGGGTTGATCAGACCAGGCTGGGTGGAAATGGGGTCTGTTTCTGGATTTGTCCTGAGCTCAGAGTCAAGACAATTTGCTGAAAGATTGAATCTGGGGTGTGACAAAAAGAAAGAAGTTGTGAAAGCACAAAGATTCAGAAAGATTCCAGAAGAGCACACTGAGGTCAATAATTTGCCAGGGATTAAAAACCTTGAGGCATCCTGAAGTGCCTTTTAAATATCAGTTGTAAGGTAAGTAGTTGGACATCAGCAATAATGTCCAATTTGTCTCTTTCATTGCCTAATGTGTCTGTCACCAGCACCCCATACAGTGTCAGGTAGGTAGTACAAGTCCACTATACTTTTCCAGAATCAACAAGTGAACAAGGAGGAACAATTGAAAGGCCTTCTGGACAACCATACACAATATTTTTTTTATCGAGTGAGAAAATATAAGGATGCTAGTTACTATGACTGCGAAGGACACTTATAAACCTGCTCAGTGTTGTAAGTCACATCAAGGCATTTCTGGAGGATCCATGCTGTACACATTTTTAAAACTACATTAAACATGAAAGTACTTAAATGATATTTAAACAGAGAAGGTGCCACTCTGTGTAATTCTCGGCCCCAATTCCTCAATAATACAAACCGAAGTCCTTCAGGCAGCAACAAGCTCAGCAGGTACTAATTAAAATTAGGGGCATGTAAAAACCCGACGAAAGGACTGATTAAGCAATAAACAATGATAACATAAACATTAATCTGAGACATGAGCCAGGGTCACAGAACTCCTGGATCTTCCTGAGCAGCTGTGGATAAGATCACAACACATGTATTGAGTTATATTCTGGGAGCTAAGATGACCATCAGAGGGGGGCTGTGGACCCCAAAGCATGGAACATTTGTATTAGCAGATTCAAAGATATCTCTTAATTTTTCTGTAAAAAGTCAAAAGTTCATATGCTTATATTGCTAAAACAAAATTTGGTAATGATTTGAGGACACAATGACTTTAATGAAAAGACAATTCAGTTCAGTTCTGAACAGTAGGTACCCAAAAGAGTGCTCACCCCACAGGTTGAAGACTCAGTAACACAACACTGTTGTCACTTTTGACACAAACTGCAAGTGGGGTGCCCAGGCTGCTCCCGTTACTGACCGGTTGACCACAGTGTTGGGACTTTTCATTACCTACTTTAGGTATTGTACTTCCCTAGGAAGATTCACAGGACTTGAAAGCAGTTTCATTTAGTATTACTGATGTATTATAAGAAAATTAAGTCAGGAACAGCTACGTGGGAGAGAAACACAGCGCTAGACACTGGGTGATAGTAATGGAGCCTCCATATCTTTCCTGAGCCTCCCCCAGACCCCCACCATCTCAAAGCCTCTCTGAATCTTATGCTTAAGGTTTCTTGTTAATATGATTGATTCAATAATTGACCATTGTTAATTATCTCTAGCTTCTCCCACTATCCAGGATTTTGAAGGATTAGAATATATGCATAAATAAAGCCACATGCTAACCTGAAAACTTCAGGGGAGGCCTGCATGGTGAAACTTACAAACTCAGAGATCTAAACTAACCACACGGGAGACTCTGACATTGAAATTTAGAAACTAACAGCTAATCATGGCAGGTAGTCAAGTTTTAGACTAGGTTCTTTTCTAAAACATGTCCATCTTTATTTTAACTCAACCTGTCTAGTGGCTTTTTACATCTCTGAAAATATATTTTTTAAATGTCAGGGTAATGTATCCCTTTTCCTGGAACCCTCACTGCACCAGAGCAGAGACCAGAAAATTCCTCATTGTTACCACGTTCACTGTTAATTGCTAACTACCCTGTACCTACCAACGTAAAAAAGTTCTGTCTATTTGTTTTCCTTTTTATCCAGTCCCAGAGACTTCACTCATTTCACTCTCTCTTGCCTCCCCCTAAAATATCACCAATGGATTTTATGTAACTCCTTATTTATTTTCTATTGATTGCAATGTATAAGATAAGGTGTAAAACTGCCATTTTCTGGAGTAATTTTTCAATTTGTTGAGAGATTCTTTTCCGACTCAAATCAACTCATAAAAGTTCTCGACGTGCCTTAACATTTCTTGCTTTGACATTTACCTGGCACAGTGTGGCAGGATTTCAAAAGTCCACCAGGACCACCTTGCTAGGTCCAAGCGGTGAGGGGCGGGGTGCGGCACACTGTGCCCCACTATCACATAGTATTGCATCAGGTGAGCTTGGGTGAGTTTGCTCAGAGTTCTGGAACTCTCTCTTTTAAGCTAAAAGGCCTGAATTTATTTAAGCTTTTAAAAAAATCCTCAAGGTGTTCCTAACCTTTAAATGTTGAGAAATACCAAGCCAACAGAGTAGAAAACTCAGAACAGAGGAAAAAAGGATTACTGATTTTTCAACCTTGGCTTATAATTGGAATTGTTCTTTGAGAATCTGAAGAAAACATTTTGCTAAACAGATGAGAGACTGGACTTGTTCAGCTCTGAAGACAAAAGGCACTTTCTCCCTCAAGACCAGTCTCTGGTGTTCTTAGGTGACTAAGAATCTCTGTGCAGGTATCTGAGGAAATCCCTGAAAACATGCAGGGCATCATAGAGAATTCCAACTCAACTCTAATGAAATAACTGACTTGTACAAGGATGAACACATGAAGATTAGTTACCTAGCACCCAGGAGGAAACCTGAGATACATAAGAGGGTTTGAAGCAACTCTGGAAGTGACAGCCCCTTGGAGCTCAGCCCATAAGCAGCCCACTCCAACCTACCACACAATATACTAAAGATTTGATCAGAAGTTGCAAATATCTAAACTAAAATTAGTATGAGAAATCATGCCTGAAAGATTGAAAACTCAGCTGCAGCCCCCATTACTCCTTCTGCACATAGGCAATAAATGGGAAGACTTTACCTGCAAGTACTTACAGAAATGGGAAGATTTCATTAAAATAGATATCAATTTGTGATGACCAATTAAAACACTTTTGACACCTAATTAATATTTTGCATGTGATATTATATAAAAGTAGCTCTGAAATTTAACTCAACAAATGACAAGCATATATTTATTGGAAGTTAGAAGTTTCTAAGTGGCCTACAGATGGTTTTATTTAAGTTAATAAAAACTATTAGAGTCTATGAACTCACGAAGGCTTCCGTAGCTAAGAAATGCAGCACCACATTTTTTTCCTTCTACAGAGCAATCAGTACATCCTTTGCTATCTCAGGTTATGTGTCAGCGCTTGCCAGGTTTTTCCTTTTTTTCCCTCCTTCTTTATTTCCTTTCTATCTACTCACTAACACTCCTTAAGAAAAGGAGAAATGGAAATTTAGACAAGAATAATCCAGGAATTCTGGCAGCTCCCTTCAGGGAAAAGCCAGTCTCAGGCAGAGGGAACCAGTGATTATATATGTATTCCAAAAAGTATTTAACATCTATCTAGAGATTTCCCCTATTTTCTCTGGGGCACTGATTAGTTTACAAAATAATAACAACTGACTGTTAGAATATATCCCTGGTTATTCCGACCTATTCCAAACAAACTTCTCTGGGAAACTCCCATAGAGAATTCTGTTCACCCTAAAAATGTTTATAGAAAAATGAAATAAGATTTAGGAAGAGAAAAAAAACAGAAACAAACATATGTTTGCTCTGAGGACTATAAGGGTGTTTCCTTTTCACCTTGCTAATAGTTAAAAAAATTAAAATTACTATAGTAGGGACATTAGTAAGACCTGGCAGGTACTGGGGCCACTTTACCTGTCCTTAACCACACCCAACTAAGTTGTCTTCTTTCTGGGAGTAAAGCTTCAGTGCACATGGTAGGGACGTCTAATCAGCCAATGACTGTTCTTAAATCCCAACCTGCCCCTTCCAACTATTAAAGGTGAGGAGGCAACATATGTATTTACTGGTCTAATCAGCCTCACTTCGCCTACTAAAGGGAGAGGTTTTTTTAAACCAGGACACCTATATATGTTTTTCCCCTGGAAGCATGAAGTATATTTAGAACTAAATGGTTTGGATACTGAACCAATTGGGGAAATAATAAGTATAAAGGAACTTCCTCAAGAAGAAAACAATCTTGCCCTGACTGGTCTAGCTTAGTGGACTGAGCGTGGGCCTGCAAACCACACGATTGCGGTTCGATTCCCAGTCAGGGAACATGCCTGGGTTGCAGGCCAGTTCCCAGCAGGGGACTCATGAGAGGCAACCATACATTGATATTTCTCTCCTTCTCTCTCCTTCCTTTCCCCTCTGAAGATAAATAAATAAAATCTTATAAAAAAGAAGAAGAAGAAGAAAACAATCTTGAGACTGGTTGTTACTTGCAGGATGCTCAATGCAACTGAGAGCTCTTTCCAGTACAGATATTGGCAAGATCAATCAGCCACTTGTGTTAAAATAATTGTTGATAATACTTGGCCTCTACCTAATATTTGCCCTTATCCTATAAGACTTGATTCACTAGCTAGAATTAATCCTACTATACAAAATTATTTTTAAAAGGAACTAAAATTTCATATAGAAGTTTCTGTAACGCTCCTATTTTTCCAGTAAAGAAACCAAATATAGAGAATGGAGATTTGTACATGAACTCAAAGCTATTAATAAAGTAGTTATTCCCAAACTTGTTGTTTCAAATCCATACCTAGTTATCAGCCACTTCTGTGGACGTTTTTCAGTAATAGATTTATGTAGTGCCTTGTTCAGCGTTTCAGTAAAAAAAAGTCGAGATCTCTTTGCCCTCACTAGGAAAAACTGCCAATTTACTAGGACTGAAATGCACCAGGGATATAGAGTGAGTCTCAGCTATTTCTTCCAGACATTAGTAGCTGGTTTAAATAATGTTAAATTTCCTAGAGATCCCACTCTAATTCAGTATGTAGATGCTTTACACATATCCTCTAGGAAATATTAGACTTTCAAAGGACACAACCCATTTTAACAGTTAGGTACAAAAGGACACCAGTCCTCAATAAATAAGCTCTAATTTTGTTAACTCAGGAAACTATCTTGGCCACTTCATATCTAAAGATGGGTACTTATAACCTTTAAAGACTCAGAGGGCAGTTATCTTTTCTGTTTTTTATAAAAGGAAGCAACACAGAGGATCCTGGGTTTCACTGGATAGCATCACAATTGGATTCCAACATTCTAATAATGTTCCAGGCTTTATATGTTCTGCTAAAGTCAAATTGGCCGGACTCATCTGTGGGACCCCAAAGGAAAACCAGCTGTAAAATCTCTAAAGAAATGTTTAAAGCTCCCGCTATGACACACCTTAGGTAAACACTTTCAAACGTTTTCTACAAAAAAAAACACAAACTCCTGGAAGTTTTGACTCAAAAAAAAATAGAAATCATCATAGGCCAACAGGATATGAAAGTCAGCAATTAGACTCAGTAGCCGAAGTCCTCCCTCCCTGCATAACAGCCATCTCAGTGATCAATACATTATGCAAACAGATGGAAAGATAATTACGGGCTCTATTTACATTCCTAAATTTGCTGAATTTCTACTGACTTCTCATCACAATCAACAATTCTGTCAGTTTCTTCCTCTTTGTACCTAATATTTTTAACTTGATGTAACAGTCTTGACACAGTAACCCTGTTACCTTCCTTGCAGAATAAAGGCATCCACGATTGCATTTTGCCTGCTAACGTTCTTCTTGTCCCTGGGAATGGTTCACAGGAAAGTCCTTGATGCTGCTGACTTAACTTGGTTTACACACGGACCTGTGAAGGAGGAACAGGGATGGAACCAAGCTGGATGTGCAGTAACTTCTGCGATGGACATACATGAAAGTATTTGTTTTCCTGAGTAGTAGTTGCCCAACAAGCTAAATTAATTTTTGTAACTTGGGCTTGTCAATTGGCCAAAAAACAAATAGCTAATATTGGCACTAATAGTAGCTATGCCCTTGGTGTTGCTCGCAACTCTAGAATGTTGTGGATGGAGCAAGGCTTCTGAACACTCTCAGGGAAGTACACTAGGAACATAAAAGAAGCTGCAGAATTATTAGATGTTTTACAGTTAGTGAAAAAATGGCAATTATTAGCATTTCAGGACATCCTAAAGCATGGAAACAAACAAAAAATTTTTAGCTGATGATGAAGCTAGACAGGGAGTAGTAATTAGCCCAATTATTTTAGCCTGAGAATGCTTGTTTCTTCCTAGTCAACCAATCAAAGACTCTCCTTTACAGTTCTAATGGACCATTGCAGAAAAAGAGAAAGAGGAGATGGAAACAAAAAGGGGGAATTTTGAACCAGACAAACAGGTATGTTCTTCATCAAAAGCCAATCTTATCTATAGGGACTCAATTACTTCTATTTTAACATGTATGTGAGCTAAAAATTGGGCTTTTAAAATGTGACTTCATAAAGTAGACAATATTAGTGGGAACCTCCTATGGTAGGCAGCTGGTAAAGTGTGAGGCGGATGTCCTATGTGTCCAAACGTAACCCAGGAATATCATTCAGTGGTCCCAAATACACTTCCCACTTGCTTCAGAATCACTTGAGGTATTTTAATTGAAGTTTATTTAAGTACTATCATATCAAGAACACAAATGTGTATTAATTGTAATATGTATTTTTTCTCACTGGATTGAGGCATTTTCTTGCAGGAGAAGAACAGGCTTTACAAAGGTTAGTTATTATTTGGAAAAATTAATGTCAATTGAATTCCCCCTGAGTTACACTGACTGAGGGGCTCATTTCACTGGGCAAATAATGCAATGTGTTTCTAATATCTGTCTTATTTATGATATTTTTATTGTGCCTTTCACTCCAGTTTTCTGCATTGGTGAAACAGACAAAGCATACAATTAAAACTCAACAAAATACATTTTCACAGATTTTAATCCCACTTGGCTAAATACTCCTTAACCATGAGAACCACTTCTTTTGGTAACCACAGCCTTTCCCCTTATTAACAGTCCCTGGTCACCCTGGGCATCCAAACAAAGGAACATAAAAGGAAACATTCTGCATTACGATCAGGAACTTATTAAACAGCTTGTAAGGACTGACAAATTAGTGATATTCATTTCACAAGTGCACCCCTAGGCAATGACAAAGACCATGATTTATTTTGTCTACTGGAAGACACATCAATTAAAGACTCTCCAGCATAGTAAGAAAATAGTTTCTCAGGTGCCCAACGGTGAATGAACATCGGCCTGTCTGACACCCACCTACACTTAGAGTAGTGTAAAAGANGAGGTCATACCATTCCATATTTAACCCTTTCGACTACTGTCATATTTGTAATGTTTTTACTCTTTTAGCAAATAACAGCAACCAAGTGTTCCCCATCTGCCTGACACTCTTCCAATCACTTGAGTCATAGTTGTGAAACAGAGCAGAGAAAATCCCAGTCCTTGTAGACCCTACATCCTGCTTGGGTAGTAGCACAATAACTCAAACAGCAACAAAAAATCATGTGTTGTAGTTGTTGGCTAAAATAAGGTATGCTTTGGGTGATTTCTTTCAATTAAAAAATGCTGGATCAGCAAGGAGGACATGAACTGATTAAAGAAGAAAGAGGGAAAGATAAGAGAAGATGAAGTGAGAAGAAAAGAGGCCACCAGGCGGCCTCTTGGGCTTCACTCTGAGTGAACATGGGAGCCCCTGGAGGGTTCAGAGCTGGAAAGAGATGTGAGCCATCTGTGTTTGGAGAAGAAAACCAAAGTCCTGCCACCTTGAAGGTTTAGTCTGAGGATATTGATTTATAAGAAACAGAATTCAGAAAGAATTGTGACCCTTCCCACATTCCTGTCAAGATATTTAAACTGAAAAATTTGCTTCGAGAAAATAATTAGAATGTCACTTGGGGTAATTTAATCAACATGGTAAATAGGAGGGCATTAGGCAGGCACCTGCTGGCTACATGCCCTGTATCCCACTTTTTCTGAGTTGCCTGGAAACAATTCCATTGTCATGGAGGATCTACTCTTGTCAATGACCTACAAATTGCTCATTCTGACTATTAAAATTTAAGACTTCATTGTTCTTTTTTCTCCTTTCTCCAAAATGTTTTACATACCCAATGTTGCCTCATGGCCATTAAAATTTTCATGCTCATGTGAATTCCCTGTGCTCAAATATTAAAAATGTGACATTCTCCTTTTCCTCTGTCTCTGTTAACTTGATGATTATTCTATTGAAAAAATGTAGAGTTTCAGAGGGACTACTCTGTAAAAGTAGTAGTATTACTACTTTTAAAAACTCCATATTAGTCAACATTCATGTGGCTGTTGAGCTGCAAGCAGGGAGCCCAGTGAGAAAGCAAGTGCAGTCATCCAGGTGACAGGGGAGGGTGGCCAGACCAGGCTGAGAAGAAAGGGGTCAGTTTCTGGATGTGTTCTGAGAACCGAGTTAGAAGATTTCCTGAAGAACTTAATGTGGGGTATGAGAAAAAGAGAGGAGTTGTGAAAATACAAAGAGATTCAGGAAGATTCTGGAAGAGAACATCGAGGTCAAAATTTGGCTTGGATGAAAAATTTTAAGGCATCCTTAAGTGCCTTGTAAGTATTAGTTGTCAAGTAAATAGTTGCACATCAGCAATTCCGTCCAATTTGTCTTTTTTTATTTCCAACCATGTCCCCAGTGCCCCAGACAGTGCCTAGTGGGTTTATCGTACACGTCCATTACACATTTCCAGAATTAACAATGAACGAGTCATGAACAATCAAAATGTCTCCTGGACACCCATACACAACATTTCTTACTGACTAAGACAATACTGAAATACCACAAAGTCACATGACTGCAGGGGCCCTTATAAAGCCATTGTTGTTGTAGTCACATCAGGACCTCTCTGGAGCATTCATGCTGTCCAGGTTTTGAAACTAAGGCAAGTTAAACATGAAAGTACTTAGATGATGTTGAAACTGAGCAGGTGCCCCTCTGGGAGACTTCCTTGCCCCAGTTCCTCAACAGTAGTGATGGGACTGGGGTCCTACAGGCAGAAACAAGCTGAGCAAATACTAATTAAAATTAGGGACATGTAAAAACAGAATAAAAGGACTGATTAAGCAGTAAGTACTGATAGCGTAAACAGTAATCTAAGACATAAGCCAGGGTCACAGGGCTCCTAGTTCTCCCTGGGCATCTGTGGATAATATCTCAACACACGTGTTGAATTATTTTTCAGGAAAAAAGATGCCCACCACAGAGAAATCGTGAATACCAAAACATGGAGCATTTTCATGAGAAGATTCAAGTGGATCTTTTCATTCTTTTGTAATAAGAAGTCAAAAATTGATATACATATATTGATAAAACAATCTTTTGGTATCTTATCTGGTTTGGTAATGAGTTAGGGACTCAGAGACTTTAGTTAAACGATGAGGCGTGCTAGAACTGAGCTTCCAGTGAGACTTGCTAAACCAGGCTAAGAGTCGTGGTTCTGCTGTGAAGGGAAACAGTTGCTGCCCTAGGTTTGCCTTTAGGGCATTTATTCTGATCTTGTTCTGGGGAAACAGAAGGATTAGGAAAATCTCACCTCCTTACTGGTCTGAAAGTATTAAGGTGAAAACCCAACCCAAAGAGAACCATTCACATGGAGGTGCTGAGCCAATATTTCTTTACTGAACATTTGCTTTGGATTCACTCTGCAATCAGAATTGTGTGTGTGTGCGTTTGTGTGTGTTGAAACATTAAACCACAAAGCCTTTTTTTTTGTTGTTAAGTATCACAGTGACATATAAGCACCAACTACCCAATACTGGGGGTCTCTAATTTTATCTCCCCAGAATATTCATTCCTCCAATTGACTTTGGTCATTCTCTTCTCTTAATCTGCCTGTTATTTTTGGTTATGAGCTCAGTTAGAGGAATTTAAAAGCTGGGATGAAAAATATTTTTTGCATGCACAGCTGTCTTGCATAATTTCATTTAAAAGATAAATAATTAATGCAAAACAGCCTGACTGGGTAATAGAGAAAATGGAAACTTGTCAGAAAAACAGGTTGAAAGAGATATATTGTTGGAGATCAGAGAAGGATGTGGCCTGCTAAACACAAGATGGATTCAGTTGTTTCCTTTTCTTAATTTAGCATCACCAACACAATCCAAAATTTGGTTGCAGAACTCTGGGTCGTTTGCAAGCAGGAAGGCCTCTGGACTCTAATAACCAGAGACCCTTAAACAGAATCATGCCAGGGGAGAAATAAATCCAGTCATAAAACTTATATTGTAAGTGAAGAGTCCTCACAGACCATGACTTTAAGACACCTAATCATTTTTTCACCTTTTCCCCTTAAAAGAACTTAAGGGTAAGGTACTTAGAAGTTCCAGTTTTAAGCATTGGATGCCCATTCTACTTTCAAAATTTTCTTTGAAATATACGAGGTCTGTCCAGCCATGTAATATGAAAAATAGAGACATATATTTAAGAAGATACAAAATATATGAAACATTGTACACAGGACAATGACACCTTGGTCCCCGTCAATGTAGGTTGGGACCTCACACAGTTTTCCCTCTCACTAACAGCTACCCCATGGTGTTTCCCCCAATCTCATGGATAGTATGAAATCTCTCTCCTTCCAAAGGTGATTTTAGTTGGGAAAAAACAGAAGTTGCAGGGCACCAAGTCTGGGCTGTAGGGGGGATGAGTCACCTGGGTGATTTCATGTTTCACCAAAAATGAGACATGATACATGATGAGGCGTATTATTTTGATGAAGCTGTCAATATCCAGTGCCTATAGCTGTGGTCTTCTGAATTATCCAAATATTTTCTGCAGAGGAATGTTGAAGCTTAACACAAAACCTGATGCAGATTTCTTGCTCTATATGCTCAGTCATTTTGAATGTGACAGTCGATGGTGTCTCCTGCCCCCACTGACTAGTAGAGTGAAGTCATCATTGTTCATGCATGTGCATTCCCATCCTTGTTCCTTGGCTGCCAGGTTATACTGATGTAGTGCAAACTGTTCTTATATATTAACAATGGCTGAACTTTTTCCTGACAGACTTTGTCTGCTTTTTTTCCTCTCATGCAACCTGGTGTCACATTTTTGGCATTTCAGGCATTAGTCAAATAGCCCCACTTCAGGGTAGAAAGTACGATGTGTGGATGTACAGGCCTATATCCGCACTGCTCCTGAGACTGGGTACGAAGCCTCAGGCCTCGCTCTGTGAGAAATGATAGCATGAGAAGTGAACGTGGCCTCTCCAGGCGTGAGACATCTGAGGGAGAGAGGCCAGTGAACGTGAAGTCTGCTCAAACTCCCTGAGCACCTCATAGAGGCAGGTTACACATAATCTCATAGTCGATTCCAGCATCACACCTGCCTGATTGTCTTTTTATATGAGAAAACGAGTTTTTAGCTCCCATTAACACACAGTTCTCCAGTGGCATGTCCTACAATTCAATTCAGTTCTGACAGTAAGTATCCAAATTGCATGCCGACACCACGGGTTCAAGTCTCAGTAACACAAGACTGCCATCGCTTCTGATGACAGCTGCAAATGAGGTGCCTGGACTACTCACATTACTGACTGGTTGACTGCAAATTTGAAACTATTCATTACCTCCCTTAGGTATTATAATTGTTGACAAAGGCTCACAGAACCCAGAAATGGTTTCACTTACTATAACTGGTTTATTATAAGGATATAACTCAGGAACAGCTGCATGAGAGATACACACTGGGCTAGACACTGAGTCATAGTAATGGAGGCTCCATATCTTTCCTGTATCCCCCCTCTCAGAACCTCTCTGATCCTTATATTTAGTGTATTTTTAAGTGTCCTGATGTTGATATGATTGATTAAATAATTGGCCACTGTTAATTACCTCTAGCTTCTCTCCCTTTTCAGGATTTTGAAGGATTGAGATATATGGATTTAAAAAAATAGCCATATACTGGAGTTCTGGCTAAGGTGCAGGCATAGGTAGAAACCCTTCACTTCCTCGCACAACCAAAAGGAAGATAACAACTGATCTAAAAACATTAAGCAACCAGAAGTGCCAGAAAATCAAACCGCATGAAACTCCAACAACCAAGGTATTAAAGAAACAGTCAACAAGACCAACCAGACCAGTGCACCAAGACAAAGAAATATGGCCCAAATGAAAGAACAGAGCAAAACTCTAGAAAAAGAGCTAAGTGATGAAAAGATAGCCAACCTATCTGATGGAGAGTTCAAAACACTGGTGGTCAAGATGTTCACAGAACTGAATGACCTTAGTCACAAAATGAAAGAACAAATGAAGGATACCCAAAGTGAAATAAAGCAAAATATTCAGGGAGCCAACAGTGACAGGAAGGAAACCAGGACTCAAATCAATGATTTGGAACAAAAGGAAGAAATAAACATCGAACCAGAACAGAATGAAGAAAAAATATTTTAAAAAATGAAGAGAGGTTTAGGAACCTCTGAGATAACTTTAAATGTTCCAATATGCAAATTATAGCGGTGCCAGAAGGAGAAGAACAACAGCAAGAAATTAAAAAACTTACTTGAAAAAAGACTGAAGGAAAACTTCCCCAATCTGGTGAAGGGGACTTGCAGGAAGTCCAGGAAGCCCACAGTCCCAAAGAAGTTACACCCAAAGAGGAACACACCAAGACACATCATCATTAAGTTACACAAAATTAAAGATGAAGAGAGAATCTTAAAAGCAGTGAGAAGAGAGAAGAAAGTCACCTACAAAGGAGTTTCCATGAGAATATCAGCTGATTTCTCAAAAGAAACCTTGCAGGCAAGAAGGAGTTGGAGAGAAATATTCAAAGTCATGCAAAGCAAGGACCTTCATCGAATGTGACTCTATCCAGCAAAGCTATCATTTAGAATGGAAGGGCAGAAAAAGTGCTTCCCAGATAAGGTCAAGTTAAAGGAGTTCATCATCACCAAGGCATTATTACATGAAATGTTAAAGGGGCTTATTTAAGAAATTGAAGAAGATAAAAAATTATGAACAGTAAAATGACAACAAACTCACAACTATCAACAAATGAAAACCTAAAAAAAAAAGAAAAACAATGAAAACAAAAACTAAGCCAATAAGTAGAACAGAAACTGAATCAGAGAAGTGGAGATCACATGGAAGTTTTTCATTGGGGAGGGGGATGAGAGGATGAGGGGAAGTACAGGGAAAAAGAAGCATAATTGGTAGGCTTACCATAGATTGGGATAGGTTAAGAATAGTATAGGAAACATAGAATTCAAAGAATTTCTGTGTACAATCCATGGACATGAACTAAGGGTGGGAGAATGCTGGAGGGTTGGGTGGGGTGCAGGGTGGAGAAGGATAAAGGGGGGAAATCAGGAAAACTGTAATAGCATAATCAATAAAATATACTTTAAAATTAGCCATACACTAAACCTGACAAGTCCAGGGGAGGCCTGCATGGTGAACCTTACAAATGCAGAGACCGGTCTAAAATTAAACTTGGTAACTAAAAATTAATCACCGTGGGTAGTCCTGTTTTATGGTTGGTTCTTTTCTAAAAAATGTCAAACTTTATTTTAACTGAACCTGTCCAGCATATTTTTGAATCTATGATATTACACCTTTAAAATGTCAGGGTAATATCCGTTTTTCTGGAACCCATGAAATCAGAAAAGGCACCAGCATTCGAGGTGCCTGTCAGTACCAAACCCAATAAGAAATGACAGGAACTGAATCTTTATGGGAGTTTCACTCAGGTGGCTGGTGATCTGAGAAGATGGTGGGTTCACACCCTAACAGACCATCATCCATTTTCTTTCCAAGCCAGCCTTTTTTTTTTTTTTAATGGAGAACAAAGTGCAGTGAGGGGTTTTGTCATTGAGGGAAAATTAGATTTAAAAAAAACTACAGTATCCTCACCCTGGGCAGTTAGCCGTTCCCAGGGGTGGGTGGGCATCTCTCTCCCTGGAACACAAAGGCCCAGATGCTTCCACTTGACCCCAGGCAGTGATCTTCAGCAGTGCCCCAGGAGATCAGCTATTTTCCCAAGAGCCAGGATGGGCCTTATCTGGAGTTTCTAAAATATGTTAAAAGGCTTTAACATATGCATTACTTGCTAAGCTTGTAACTATTTACCTTAAACTAAAATGTTCCAACTCTTTAGTCCCTTATCACCCTCACTGCACAAGAGCAGAGACCAAAAAACTTCTCATTATTGTCTTTGTATTAATTGTTAACTGCTACCTATTCTGTAGTCACCAATGTAAAAGTAGTATCTGTCTACTTGTTTTACTTTTTATCCAATGCCAGTGGTTTCATGTTTAGCCTTTTCTGACTCCCTAATGTATGACCAATGGATTTTATGGAAACCCTTGTGCCTTTTCCTTTGATTGTAATCCATAAGATAAGGTGCAGAACATCTCTGGAGTATTTTATCACTTTGTTAAGTTGTTCCTTCTCATTCTGATTACCTCATAGAATTGTCTACATGTTAAACATTCCTTACTTTGACATTTACTGGGCACAGTGTGGTAATGTGATACTTGGCCTTTCCTCCCCTGGCAAACTGCTGGTCATGTAACTTAGTCTTCTGCCCTGGCAACATCCATTAGTAGAGACCAGAGATCTGAAAGTCCCACCTGAAAAAGCAGTTACTTCATTGAGCTCTTCCCCTAGACCTCTCCTAAAATCTTTACCTTTGGAGAGCAGATAGAACTCCATTAAACGAAGGAAGTAGTATACATTCTTCTTGAGGCACATCTATTCAAATTTACTTTTCAAGTAAGTTCTCTTTCTCCTAGACTCTAAAGGGTCCTCACAAGACTTGCTACTAGGGGAGCAATGGGCAGTGGCAGCTTGTCCTGGGCAAACCTCCTGAGTTGCCCCCAAAGTTCCTATATTTTTGATTCTGCTATTGGCTGACAGCAGCCCCCTCCTAGCCTCACGATTTTCCCATAGTGTTCTAAGACAGCCATGGCAGCCCCACCCAGTCTCTCTTCTGGTCCCATCCTGGTTTCACTGACCCCAGCTTTAATAAAGATTCTCCCAAATCACTTGGGCTTGTTTTGTGAAGCTTTTCCTGCACAAGGTGAAGAACCCACACACTACCAGTGGGCTTTAGCACACCTGCTCTGGGTTTGGCCACCGTTCTGGTAACATTTTGAAATTTAGACAAAATGTTATTGCAAAAAGCAAAAGGAGGGATGGAAGAAAGGAAAGAAGAAAGGAAAGAAGGAAGGAAGGAAGGAAGGAAGGAAGGAAGGAAGGAAGGAAGGAAGGAAGGAAGGAAGCGAAAGAAGAACACAAACCAAAAACAGATGTGTGTGTACTTAAGAGAGGTTAAAAGTATGTAGCTTTCTTAATCTGTTCGTTGTTTCTGAATAAGTAAAAATAGACAAGCTAGGAAAATCAAGCAAGTTATAGAAAGTTGCTGGAATAAGAATATTGAGAAAGGAATTTCATGTATAACTGCTTGAACCTAATTATTGAACATTCTTTCACCCTAACTCAAAAGGCTCACTAATGATATTAATTCAAATGGAAACTGAAGTGACTATAAACACGGCCCTCCATGCCTGCTGCTGAAGCAGAGGAAATGTACTTATGGAACTCTTACTGTCCTCCCTGCCATGGAACTTTCAGATGGTAATTGTACTTGACAGCACTGTGTTCTCACAGCCTTGTCACCAAATAAACCTTAAGGTTATAACTTGCAAGTGTGTAACTAGCAAAAATCATATTAATAATTAATTACAGGTGGGCCATAGTGAATGATAACCCACCTCATGGCGATAATGTTTAAACTGAAGAAGTGTGTAATATGCCCTCAAACTGTAAATAAATGTAATACCAGCTACAAAATACAGAGAAATGAGACAAACAACAAAACTCACTCCATGGCAGCTTGCAGGACAGAAATGACCCAGAGTATTTTTCTAATAAGGCCTGTGGGTCTGACTGCCTCCCATTTACCTGCTTTTTCCTTGAGTCCATTCAGCTTTGACTTCCATCCAAGGTTGAGGTCTTGCTGCATCACCAATGGTTAATCATTCAGCAGGACAAACACTGCCACTAAAACTTCCTAAGATTCCTCTCCTAGCACTTGAGACAATATTGTCTAATGAAAAGATTCGCTACCAGTGCATCTTTTGGAGTGATTTACAACTGAAATGGGGAGGTGTGGAATAAACCTGATGAGCTCAGGGGAGGTCTGCGTTGTGGACCTACAAACTCAGAGGCCTGAAGTAACCACATAGGATGGTGTGAAATTAAAATTTTGTACCTAAAACAAGTCAGTGTGAGTACTTGTGTCCTGGGCAGGTATCTTTTTTGACAATGGTCCATCTTTACCCTAACAGAGCCCGTTCACTCTTTTTTTGCATCTACCATTTACATGCCTTTAAAATGTCAGAATAATTTCTGGATAAAACAGGGGAATCCAGAATATGAGGTCACTTGCTTCCATCTCCGAGGGCCTGAGGTTTGTACAAAAACCTCTCTTCTCCTAACAGAAGAACCCACAGAGCCCCTGGCTGAGTCGTCACCTGGAGCTGCTCCAGCTCCTGGGCTCTGGGAGGACACCTAGAGCAGATGACAGACAGGGGCACAGATGACTTATATTCAATGCTCATTGTGGTGATAGAGGATGTATGGTGCATTTGGGGATCAACCCATCAAGCCAGCACCCTCTCCCAAAAGCCTAACGATAACCTTAACTAAGCCCTTTCTTAGAACGCTTGAAAGAAGAGAGCTTGGTCTGAAAGAGCACCACCCCCTGGTTGGACAGGTCTCCTGGCACTGGGCTCATGGTACTCTGGACCATGCCTGTCCTCTCACGGGTCTCACTCTGTACTGGTAGCATCCCTGTGCAGCACCTGCCATTGGTTGCAGGTCTGCTCCTGACCTCCAGGGCACAACACGGAGCCACACAAAAAACACACAGAAATTCACACATGAACTGGCTTTGGCTAAGAAGATGGAAGAGTCTGATTTTCATCCCCTGTTTCAACAACCTTTCTCAGGCCCTCCCTCCTTCTTGCTCTGCCCCACCTTGTACTTCTGGAGACTGTTAACAGAAAGGGGTTGTCCAGTAACCTTGACAAGCTCAGGGGGCCATGTGGCAGGCCTGACAAGCCTCACGGGATAGTCTGATGAGAAATTTCTAGCTCAGATGGACATGGCAGTTGTCACATCCCAGGCCTATACCTTGTTTAGCAAAGGTCAATCATTAGTGTAAGTGAGCCCTGACCCCTGTTTTTACGCATCTTAAATTGTACGACTTTGGCACATCAGAGTGATTTTCTTTTTAGACCATTTGAAGGCACAGACTCTAGGACAAGCATACGAGATTCCAAAACACTTCATAGTACCTGGTCCCCTGCATACCCTCTTTATGTCCAGAAAATGTTAATTATTCTGTACTCATGAATCTTTAAAAAGTATAGTTTCTTCATTTTGCCTTTTATCTAAATCTAGAGATTTCTCCACTATGCTTTTCCTCAGCTCCTAATGGATTTCTTGCAACTATTTTCATCTTCTCCTTTGTGATAATGCATAAAATAAACTGCAAAACTGCTATTTTTGCAGGATTTGAGGGCTTTCCCCAGGCACAGGGCTCAGATAAATTCATTAAATTGCTCCCCAAGTTTAAATATTTCTCACTTTGGCAGAATGTAGGAGCACTTCCTCACATAGGGGATTCTGTGCTGGCATCACCCATGGGCAAGTCTGGTGGCCACAAGAAAGCCTCCCAGGCAGAAACCAGAGGTTGTCCCAACACTCAGGAAGCACAGGGACAGGCCCCACAAACAGACATGGAGGGGAAAGGTCTACCTGAATCCATCTCTCCATGACACAGGCACCTGACTTTTCACCATAGTCCTTTCTTCCTGGGACACTCAGGACACCTCCCCCTCACACCCCAAAACTGAAGGTTCTATCAAACTCTTGGTCCTGGATCTTTGTCCCTGGAAGCAGAAGCCAGGCTGGTGACACCTGAGAGAGAAGAAGGGTCTCTATGCAATTGTCATCCAGCTTCACCCCTTCTACCCCCAGAGTCATCAGAGTCATCTTCATGCTGGGAGGGAGTAAAACCCCAGAGTATTTGAGAAGAAGAAGCAGCCTGGATTCCCAGCTGAGTTTTTGTGTCACAAACAGAAATCATCTTCATTTTCTACAACACCTGGGGCCCTCTGTGTGGTTTTGACAGACCCAGGACAAAGTCACTGCAGAGGCCAATGCTGGGGAGAGTGAGCCATTCTTTCAGGGACACATGTGTCCCCATCAGCCTTGCTATGCAAGTGTGCTCCACAGGCCAGTAGGATGAATCTCTCCTGAGAGCCTGTTAGATACAGGCCCAATTCCCCCCTGCCAAGCCAGAATCTGTAGTATAGCAGGATCTGGAGACTTCCCCTGTGCACAGGAAAACAGAAGGAGTTGTACTTTCACATCAAGGGATCTCATTTTGAATGGGCATCTCATTAGCTGGAGAGCTGCTGAAGCTGCATTTTTAAAGTGTCTACTGGCATAGCAATGTTTACAATGTCTCAGAGGTGATCGAATGTGCAGGAGGTGTGATATCCATGTGACAAGTATCTCTGAGCTAGCTCAGGTATACGTGCTCTGAAGGGAATGGTCAAACATGAAAGAAAAAGAGACTGTGGGATAGACTACTGAGCTCCTGAGAGGAAGCTGTGAGAAAGCCCCAACACCCAGACACCCCAGGCTTGTGCTTTTCCAACACATCATGTGAGTGTGGGCTAGTGTATATATGTGTGCGTGTGCATGCGAGTGTAGAGTTCAGAGGCTTCAGCAGTTCCCAGGAAGCAAAATATCAAAGGACAGGAAACTGGTAAGAAGAGACTGGTTCGCATAAATGAGCTCAAGGGGTGGGAGGGTTCTGGGCACAGACCCTGCCCTCAGCGCATAAATAGTAATCTTGCCCCAGAATAAAGCTCAGCACACAGGCAGGACACAGAGCAGATTGCACCATTCTGAACACAGGTTCCTGTGGGCCTCACAGAACCTCAAGATCTTCTCCAAGAGGCAGCCACAGAGCAGACAGCAGACACCATGGGGTCCCTGTCAGTCTCTACCTGCAGAGGACTTGTCCACTGGCAAGGGCTCCTGCTGATTGGTAAGTAGGAGACAATTCCTTGGGGTAGACTGAGGATCTGACAGAGAGGCTGCCTGGGATGTAGTGGAGAGACCAGTGCTCTGAAAAAAGAGGGAAGCATTATGTCTGGACTTCAGAGTGAAGGACACATGAAAAGAGTGGGGTGGGGAAGGTGGCTCAGCAAGAGGAAAAATCTCATAATCTGGAAGTGGTGAGAGGCAGGAAAACCTCAATTGCTGTGCATTTCCAAAGCTATTAATGATTGAGTATTGAATTATGAAAACATTATAATAACAATTTATGTCAGGTAACACCAGGAAACAACTGAACCAGGGGTCTAGGCATTTTATTATTTACTGTCGCCTGTGACCATGGGAGACACACTCACACTCAGAGCAAGGCTGAGAGTTAAAGAGACCAGCTCGGGTTCCAGGGCCTCGTCTTTCCCTCCCAACAGATAGATCCCATTATTAATCAATTTCTCTCTTCTTTCCTAGTCTCGCTGTTAACCTTCTGGTGCCTGCCCACGAATGCCCGATTCTCTATTGCGTCAATCAATGTTTCTGAAGGGAAGGATGTGCGTCTGAGTCTTCGCAATACGCCTCCCAGTGTTATAGGCTACAGGTTGTTCAGAGGAGGAAGGGGAATACCTCATAAACCAATCGCAGGTTACTTCATAGTGGAGAGAAAGTTTGCAAAACCGCGTTTTTACAATGGACTGCAGATAGGAGACCGCCATGGATTCTTGCTGATAAGAAAGCTCCGCAGGAAAGCCAGAGGGATATACAGCGAAGTGGCCCACCTTCCAAATTCAGTACAATGAGTAGGATTCAGACGGCTTGATGTATTCCGTGAGTGATTACTCTCTGACATCTGGGTGTTAGGTGGGGTGACTTCTACTTCACACACAGGACTGACAGCCCCGAACTCTCCCTTTGTTTCCCTCTGCATTGTGTCCCAGGTTGGGTTTTGGCAATTAGTGCAGGATGCAGAGAGTGGGGACAAACTTCCTAAGATCTCAGTTCCCTTCCCAGATTCCAGCCCTGCAGACAGTCACTGCAGACAGAAGTACCAGTGTGACAAGAGTAACTCAACAGACAGAGACCAGCGTCAGTGCAGCCCGCTATGTCCTTGACACTGAGAATGACCCTGACAGCTTCTGTCAAAGCCTGGTTTCAGAAGCGCCCTGAAATTCTCACGGAGTTCGCCTTAAAAGCCCTTCCTAAGAACCCTGTCCTGGGGATCTTGACTCTAGGAACCTTGGGGAACCTGTGTCAGGTTGAGTTTGACCCCCCAGGAAAGGCTAACTGGGTAGTGGTTTCATGGGTACTCAAGCCACAGGCTTCTGAGCTGGTTACCAGCCAGGGCTCAGGCCCAAGAGCCACGCCTTTGCAAAAATGGAGTTCAGTCTATTGCCTGAGACTCTGTGTAAGAACATAGTTAGATGATGTTGTTAGATGTTAGCCAACTCTCCTGGGGAACTTAGAACAAGTTAGGGTACAGGAAAAGGTCAGCATCCCAAGAAAGAAACTGAGAAAAAAAGATGCTCATGGAAGGTCCTCATTTGCCAGGGATCAGCCCAGAAGATTCTCTGTTATGGTTCATCAGTAACAGGTACCTCTAATCTCAGCAGCTCTTCTATCCCAAGATTTAGGCCAGAGAGTGTAAATATTTTATGATTAATACACTGAGAACCTGACAGTACAATATTCATCCTCCTTCATGGACAATAAACTGAGAAACAGGGACATACGTCACTAAAGCAGAGTCACACAGACATGAGCATCTGATCAGGGCCATCCAAAATCTGTCTGGAACAACAGCTTTGTTTTCTCCTCCAACCCAGGGACCTATGAGGTGCCTGTGGATATTTAAACCAACTGTTGGTTCAGATAATTTGTTTGCTTCCCAATGTGTTACTGTCACTCCCACTGGAGTATGAAGGGAAAAATTTTGCCTTCTCAATCCACACTCTAACCCCAAAACCAGCTTAAGGACCAACATATAACAAATACTCAGTTGCCTTTGATTAGTTAGGAAGATATAAATGGTGATTTAATGAATGAATGAATGCTCCAAAATTTATTCAGAGCTTAAAATCTAGATGCAGAGTCCTCGGATTTCTGGCCATAGGGCACAAGCTTTCCTGTCCCTACAGGGACTAAGACCCATGTCTCAGACCCTTTTCCCTTCTCCAATGAAATAGTCTTTCTTATAATTGGCCTTAAGCCTTGGGGGATTAATAATAATAATTTTCACATGAGGAAGAATCAAGGTTTTTCCAAATTTTTATCTCATAACTACCTAACACAAATGTCCCACAAGGGTGAACTTTGCATAGCTCTCTGTGGACTGTGAGTGGCTGAGATCTCTGAGGATGCCATGTGGTCCCATGTCTCAGCCCATTCTCAATCAGTCATATTCTCTGTTTCTCCACAGAGCCTGTGAAAGTGCCCATCCTCCTAACCAGCAACCGCACAATCACAGAGAGTAAGAATGCTGTGGTCTTGAACTGCTACACAAATACAGTTTTCATTGAGTGGTTCTTCAATGGCATGATCCTGCAGCTCTCGGAGAGAAGGAAGCTGTCCGAGGACCAGAGAAGCCTCACCATAGACCCCATACAGAGGGAGGATTCTGGTTATTACCAGTGCAAAGTCTCCAACCCCATCAGTTCTGCTGAAAGTTTGCCCCTTGAGTTTCATGTGAAATCTGAGTGACAGTCCTCCCCTCTTCTTTGTTATTAATGCCTAAATAAAGTGTTTTGCATAGTTACAATAGATTTCTTCTGAGGTTGAATATTTCTTAAAAGGTTTGCACTGAGTCAATAAATACATAGCAATGTGAGATGACATTGCCATTATTGCTGACCTAAGGTCATGTTTTAGACCACACCCCACCTCAGTTTGGTCTCATTTGTACCATCTCCACATTGGAGGTGATGTGTTCTTTGGAGGATCAGCAGTGGTTCTGTGACAACCAATGAGAGTGAGTGATGAGCTCACAGGATCTGAGCTCCGTCCCTTCTTCAGGCAAACATGTGGAGGTACTGGGACACTGTTGTAGACAGTGGGGATGGACAAGAGGACACCGTGTATGTAGTAACACTGATCTCTTCTTTCTTTTTGATGTTTTTTGAAAAATTTCTAAAGCCTCTCGAGTATTCTTATTCATTGGTCAATACAATTATTTGCATAAATCCATTACATCTTTGCTCTTTTTGCTTATAGGATATAATTAGAAGCTTTATGATAGAACCAAGGCTTTAGCTCAAATATTCTGCTTCAGAGTGGTACAACCACTATGGAAGGCAGTATGGAATTTTCTAAGAAAACTAAAAATGGACGTACCTTTTGACCCAGCAATTCCACTGCTAGGAGTATATCCTAAGGACCCTGAAACACCGATCCAAAAGAACCTATACACCCCGATGTTCATAGCAGCACAATTTACAATAGCCAACAGTTGGAAGCAACCTAAATGCCCATCAGTGGATGACTGGATCAAAAAACTATGGTACATTTACACAATGGAATTCTATGCTGCAGAAAGGAAGAAGGAGCTCCTACCCTTTGCAATATCATGGATGGAGCTGGAAAGCATTATGCTGAGCGAAGTAAGCCAGGCAGTGAAAGACAAATACCATATGATATCACCTTTAACAGGAATGTAAACAACAAAACAAACAAGTGGGCAAAATGTAACCAAAGACACTGAAATACAGAACGTGCTGATAGGGTCCAGAGGGTAGAGGGGAGGGAAGCACAGAGTAAAGGGGGATGGACTCACATGAATAAGTATGAAGGACACATGGACAATAACTAAGACGGGGGGCGGAGATGGGAGGGGGGTAGGGAGCACTGGGGGGGGGGTGCAGGGCTGGTAATACAAGAAAGAAAACTGTACTTGAACAAAAGTTAAATAAAAAAATATTCTGCTTCAAACTGATGTCCATATAATTAGAAATGACCTCACACTTTATAGAGCTAAGTGAGACCTGATGGATCTTTTGGTATTTCCTGAAGAAAAGGACATCACCCAAAACTAGAGATACTGCGGGTGAAGTGTGAGCATGAAGCTTCCTAACCTCAAGAGGCTGTTAAATCTCCCATCGTATGTTTTATTTAAAATCCTGCCTCAGAGCAAACAAGGCGGTGAATATCAGTTCCTCTGCACTCAGAGGAGTAATCAGGCCAAATCAGGTGACTCCATGTGGTAGGATCAAGAATACACTTCTTTCTTAGGGATGATGTTTAATCAAAGGGGAGGTGTCTGTATAGAAAAATATAATGTCTCCATGGAAAGCTCCAGAAGTGCAGCCTTGTGAGAGATCAGATCCCGATTCTACTCAAGAACCCTCAGCTATTTTGCACCTGTTTATAAAGAGCTGGGAACTTATATGTTTTTATGAATTGCAATAACTGATGGAAGTTCAGAGTGGGTTCTGGCTGGAAGAGATTTGGCTGTGTTTCCCTCCACTGTGCAGAAAGCAGTTTTGTTATGATCCAGGGCCTTCCTGTTCCTCAGAGTCACTGACCTTTACACAGGTTCTTCCATATTGCAGTCCTCTGACCTCCATTTTATCAGAGCATTTTCTTCAGAAATGTAATTGCAGTTGTAACTGTAGATTCCTTTTTGCCCTTTAGAAATACACAGAAGCCTCCTCAAAATCTTTTGTCAGTATTATGATTCTGGGAGTATCTGTCACAAGGGCCTTCACCCACCCAGGTGACAAGCTTCTGATCAGAACTTGTTCTTTCTGGTGACCTGCCCTCACTCTGCAACTGTCCAGAGGCCTTCCAAGGGTTGAGTCATCAGAAGACACTCTTATCACCCTCATACCTTAGAATTCCAAAAGAGTTAGCTGTTCTTTTCTAAAATCCAAGAAAGAAGACCAAACATATGTTTGTGACCTCACATGAGAGAACTGATACTTCTCGTGGTGGGGTCACTCACCCAGAGGCACACAGTCTGCAGGTGGGCTCTGCATAATCAGTGGGCACTTGGCATATCTGCTTCTTTTTTGGAGGGATTTCTCCTTGTATCAGAGGGATTGAAAACTTAAACACTACCTTTCCCCTACTCATAGAGATTGAGAATCCAGATGTGAATTAACTGTAGTTTCTGAGGTATACTGGTTCATAATTTAGAAACTGGAAGAAAGGTGGGGCTATTGTTTCTGCTACTGTGGTGACTAATGGGTGGGCTGTGGTAGATACAGCTTTATGTGAAGAAGCACCTGTTTTTTAACCTCTGAGTTTGCCTGTCATAGTGAGACCAGACTTCCAGGGGTAACTCCCTAACTTCCATTTCTATAGCTATTCAGTGGTTTTACAAGTGCTGATTCTTTGTGTGAAAGACTGTTCTGTATACAAGTTCATGACAGATTTATTTTGAGAGCCCCAAACTGGAAACAACACAAGAGTCCATAAAGGTGAATAGATAATCAATATTAATGCATCCCTGGAATGAGTTATAGAGAAGAAAAAGAGAGAATTATGTCAAAATAGCCAAATTTGGCTTCAAATAAAATGATTTATGATAAAAGTTTTGAAAATTCCAGAAAGTGCCAATGAATTTATAATGAAAATCTAAAGAGAATTCCCTTAACACTAAAAATGAGGTGGAGAGGTGAAGAAAAAGGAGATTACAAGGGGGCATGAGAAGACTTTAATAGTAAGGAACGTGGTCTTTATTTTCATTGTACAACTTCTCTGGTGCATGCATTTGAAGACTCTTCATAAATTGCATACTTTCAATATGTTAAGCTCATTATATTCAACTATAATTCAATAACTATGTTATCATTATATATAGATCTATGAAATGTTGCCTAAAGTAATAGTTTAATACAAAGTCCAAAACTGAAAAAAAAAAAAACAAAAGGATACCCAACTGTAACATGACATTTTCTTGCCCATGTTCCTACTTGTCCACAGTGGGCAGCAGAATTACTTTGCAGATGGAGCCTCTCTGGGGCACTGCTGACTCCACCTCAGCAGCACCCATAGTGCACCAGGGGATCAACCCCAACAGCATCACTCATTATACAGTCTTTCTAACTCTTCAAGCTCTGGCAATGGACTCTGTCTACTCTTCCATCCAGCCAAGCATCACCCCTACAAAGATCAGTCTTCTGAGGGAACTTTTTCTTTATACTCTCTGTTTTTATGGAATAAATGTCCACTAACTTTCTAGGTTTCAGCCAAGTGAGTATCTTATCAGAAGTGCTCTCCATGTTTCCCAGACCAGCTGAGACTCAATTACATACACTGGAGGGACCAGAAGTTTTCTTTTGAGGCTCCTTCACTGGATTATAATTAAGTTCCTAGAGCTGTGATTTACCTGACAGCCTGTCTATGTTACAAGGTAAAGTCAATGAGCACAGGACCCACACTTGTCTTATTCTGTTTGGAGTTTCCAGGGCCCAGCCAGGAACCTGACATATGACAGACACTCCTTAAACACGCATTAAATCAATAAGGGAAACTGCCCAGTGGAAGCCTGTCACTCTGTGTGACACTTGCAGTCAAAGACACAAAGCCACTGGTGTCAGCATGACAGGAGGATGCTGTCCGCTTGAGGACATTTTGGGATCAGCCTTTTATTTCTCATACAGTCAGGAGGAATGAAAGGAACTTCCTAACAGTGGGAGTTAAACTGCATTTTATTCCTTCAAAGTCACAGCCTTCCTCAGTCCCACCTTGTGAATTATGTCTCATCACCCCAGGCCTGTTTTTTCTGTTCTCACAGATCTCTGACTGGACAGAAACACTGGATCCTCAAGCCCTGGAAGAGTTACTACCAGGGAGGCAAGAGCACACCCTTGCCTTGTAGGCATCAGGGAAGACTTTTCATTCCCAAAATTCCTGGTGTGGACACCTGCCTGTTGTCTCTGAAGACAGCTGACCAGGCCATGATGTCCTGGGAACAAGGGAAACTTCCTGTGCAGAATGGGGCAGGAGAGCCCAGAATCTGTGGTTGCTTCCATCTCAGAGGGGCTGAGGGTTCTAATGAAACCTCTCTTCTCCTAACAAAAGAACACACAGGGGCCCTAGTTGAGTATTCACCTGGAGATGCTCCTGTTCCTGTGCCCTGTGGGCAGACAGGAGCAGAAAAGACTTTTATGCAACATCTCAATGTAGCGATGGTGGACACACAGGACATATTTTGGATGGACCCTTTGGGCCAGCACCCTCTTTCAAAAGCCTCAGGAGAACCTTCACCAGGCCCTTCTTTTGGATACTTGAGATCAGAGAACTCTGTATGACTCAGCAAATACACCTGGTGGTACAGTTATCCTGACACGGAACTCATAATATTCAGGACAATGCCTGCCTTTTCACTAGGCTAACCATGTATTGGTCAGAAACACTGTGCAGCACCTGACCATCTGACATTGGCTGCAGGTCTGCTTCTGTCATCTAGGGAGCAACATTGAGACACACAGGAAATAGACATAAAAACCGGGCTTTGGCTAAGATGCAGGAGTAGCCCGATTTTCATCCCCTGCTTCAAAAGGCTTTACTTGGGCCCTCCCTCTTGACTGCTCTGCCCCACCTGCTACTTCCAGAGACTGTTAACAGAAAAGGGCTGTGAAATAACCCTGACAAGCTCAAGGGGCCATATGGCAGGCCTTACAATACTCACAAAATATTCTAATCAGAAGTTTCTACCTTGGCAGGTTGTCACATCCCAGGCCTATATTTTCCTTAAGAAAGGTCAGTCTTTAACTTAATTGAGCCCTGATCCATTTTTTGTGCATCTTGGAGAGCATGTGTGCATGTGCTTGCATGTGTGTGTGTGTGGTGTTGAGATGTCTCAGGGAACCAAATTATAAGAGGGCAGTACTGGTTAGAAGGGCCAAGGGAGGCAAACATTATAGCAGCGTGTGGCATAGTCATGTGCATACTACCTGCCCCCAGCCCCCATGCCCACATGACAAGATTGGTAACCTAATCCCAGTATAAAGCTCAGCACACAGGTAGGACACGCAGCAGATTGGTGCCCATTTCGGACAAAGGTACCTGTGAGCATCACAGAACCTCAAGCTTTTCTCAAAAAGGGTGCCACAGAGCAGGCATCAGACACTATGGGATCCCTATCCGTCTCTACCCACAGAGGACTGGTCCACTGGAAAGGGCTCCTGCTGGTTGGTGAGTAGGAGACAATTCCTTGGGGTAGACTGAGGATCTGACACACAGACTGGCTGGGGTCTGCTGAAGAGACCAGTGTTCTGAGAAAAGGGGGAGGGGGTTTCTGTTTGGAGCTGAGGGTGAAGGACAAGGGGCAGAGTAGAATGGGGAAGGGGGCCAAGTAAGAGGAGAATCTCATAATCTGGAAGTGGTGGGAGGCAGGGAAACCTCAATTGCTGTTTAAGTCCTGTTATTCAGTACTGCATATTGAATTATGAAAACTGGTAATAATAATAACTTATGTGAGAAAACACGAGAAAAATTTAACAAGGGGTGCTAAACATTGTCATTACTGCAAACCCCAGAAATGGGCAATAAACCCCAGGAGGTTCAGCACTCATTGATTCATCCCCATCAATTTTCAAGCTGTTGCAGTCACTGGAGGTACAAGATCAGACAAGCCCTGATCTCAGAAGGTCCATGTTCTATGGAGGAGAAAGGGACAAGGAAATGTGTAGATGTGAGGTCAGGTACCCAGAAGTGCCATGAAAAAAACAGAGAAGGACAAGTCAGAAAGTGAAGGCAGAAAATCTTTAGAGAATGTGGTCAGCAAACGTGTCTTTTAAAACTGCCCCTGAGTGTCAGCATTGGTCTAAGCACAGTGAGGAGGTGACCAAGACAAACACCTGGAGAATAGTATTTGAAACAGAACAAATAACAGCTTCAGAGGTGCTGAAGTAATGGGGGCCAAGCTGTTGACCTTGACCATGAAAGACACACACTCACCTGCAGACCAAGGCTGAGAGATAAAGAGACCTACTCAGGATTTGGGGCCTCATCTTTCTGTCCCAATACATAGATGCAAATACTGATCCATTTTTTCTTATCTTCTAGTTTCACTCTTAACCTTCTGGAGTCTGCCCACCACTGCCAAACTCAGTATTGCGTCGACCTTTGCTGTGGAAGGAAGAAATGTGCTTCTGCATGTCCGCAATCCATCTCCTGATGCTTTACGCATCGTGTGGTACAAGGGGAATGGCACGCACAATGATACAGTTACATCGTTTCTGTTGAAACCGAGTTTCTTTACAAGTGATTCTGAATACTGTGAAAGAGCACTAGTACTCTCTGATGGATCCTTAGTGTTGAAGGCGGTCACCACAGCGGACACAGGAATATATACCGCAGTGGTTCACTTTCCAAATTCGGAAACAGACATGGGAACTGGGGTGCTCCATGTGTATGGTGAGTGATTCATCTCTGATGACTGGGGGTTGGGAGGGTGACTCTTACTTCACACACAGGACTGACAGCCCTGGACACCACCTCCATTCCACTCTGCATTTTGTTTCAGGTTTGGTTTTGACAGTTAATGCAGGATACACAGAGTGCAGAAAAACTTCTTAAGATCTCAGTTCCTTTCCCAACATGCAGCCCTGCAGACAGCCACTGCAGACAGAAGGGTCAGTCTGATAAGAGTAACTCAGCAGAGGGAAACCAGTCTCAGTTCAGCCCCCTGAGCATGTTCCTATGACGTTGACCTCAGGCTGACCCTGCTATACTAGGTCAGAGCATGGTCTGATTGGCCTCCTGGTATTTATACAAGGCTCAGCTCAGAAACCCCTCCCAAGAACCCTGTGCCAGGGTTCTTGACTACAGGGACACTGGGGAGCCTGTGCCAGTTTGGGTTTGGTGCCTCGAAAGGGCTGAGTGTGTAATGGTTTAATGGGCACCTTAGTCACAAGGCTCCTGAACACGTCACCAGCCCTGGCTCAGGCCCAAGAGTCACATCTTGGCAGAAATGGAGTTTGGCATCACCTGAGTCTGTGTGTGGAGAGCACAGTTAGACAGTGTTTGTAGATATAGCTGACTATCCTGGGGGACTTAGGAAGTTTCAGTAAAAGGTCATCATCTCCAGAAAGAAACCGAGAATAAAAGATGTTCCTGGAAGGTCCTCATTCACCAGGGATTAGGCCAGACCAATAAGAAATCTGGGAGTTGATTAATAAGAGATTCTTTGTGTGAGCAGCTCTTCTACTTCAGGATTTAGTTCAGATACTGAAAACATTTTACGGTTAACACACTGACAACCAGTTTCACTGAGAATAAACTGAGGAACAGGGAGATACAGTCACTACAGCAGAGTAATATGAGCAGCTAATCAGTCACTCTTGGGCTGTCTGTAGCCATAGACTGGATCTCTCTACCTTGGCAACCATAGAAGAGGTTCTTTGGATTCTGAATAAAAAAAACTGGTTCAGAGACTCTTTTAATTAAGTGTCCTCAGCTCATAAGGACACGTTTTGGTCCGTGGAGTGAAAAAATGGAGACATAACCTATTTTTACTCTAGAACCAAAGTACCAGCAGTAACAATCAGAATCACTGTATAGATTACCCAGGCATCCCCCTCAGGTGGCCTATCCACGCCTCCCCACTGGATTTGACATCACTTAATGTGTTTCCTCTTTTGGTGAAGTCTCTCCCAGCAAATGTTAATGAAAGGACTTTTGTCTTCTTACTCTCCACTCTACCCTGAAACCAGCTCAGGGACCAATATGTAACAAACACTGAGTTGCTGTTGATGAATTAGGAAGAAATAAATGGGGAATGAATGAAATGAACCAATGATCCAAAGTCACTTCTGAGCCTCGAACCTGGATACAGAGTCATTTAAATTCTGGCCCTGAGGGACAGGCTTTCTGTGCCTCCAGGAACTAAGACCATCATCTCAGATTCTTTTCTTCTTTTTCTAAGAAAATAGTCTTTCTTGCAAGTAGTTTTAGGCCCTATAGTATTAATCATCATTTTCACACTGAATAATTTTAAGTTTTTCCACATTTCTATCTCATGGCTACCTAACACAAATTGTGCAAGCAACAGAATTCAGGAAGGCAGTGCTCCCCTTTTGCTGTAAGTCACTCATTTTCCATTTGCACAAGTGCTCACCTGCCCTCAGGGGAGAGAGACTTTAGTGGTCAAGGGAAGGGCACATGATTCTGCTTCCATTGTCAATTTCTAACTGTCCTTTTTTTTCTTTGCTAAATCATTTCTTGGACCTTGCTCTAGCATTCATTGCCTCACTGGCTCATTTCAGTCACACTACCTGAGAAGAACTGACCCATCTCTTGGGCCAGAGGCCCAAGTAGTCAACTCACTGCTTGCTTGTTTCTGGACTTCATGTGTCATTTCACTCAAATCCCAGTCTCTAGGATGTCCTAGGTAATTGTGCCCCATAAAAACACGCCTCAGCTTGGTGACAGAAATGTGTGCAGCTATAAGGAAAGGCTTCTGGTCAACCTGGAAGTCAGGTGGCCTGAGGCATATTGTGTTAGTTCTGGGCTGTTATGTATGGCCTTTATTATATGAATAGTTTTCTTCTATTCCTACAATCAATGTCTTTAGTTAAAACTTTAACCACTTCCCTCTAGAGATTAATTATAGCATCATATTGACTCAGTTGGCAAGGAAATTATGTCTCCTTCAGAGTGAGAAGCCTTTTAGATAGAAATCCTCAAGGTGTAAACCATGAACATTGGATTGGGCCATCCTTAATGCCTGATAAATTTTTTAACAAAAATTTAATGCTTTTTCCACTTGCTGTAAACTTCCCTTGACCCCAGAGATGGACAAAGGTGGTAAGCTTGCCTTCCCCAAAGTATATCAATTTTTTTTGCATAAGGAGTGGAACCTGATGCTTTGTGACATAAAAATTTAAGAACCAGATCAATAAAACTCATGAGAGAAAAATTGTACCTGATGATGAGGTTATGAGCCATATGCACTGAGAAGTGGTTTTGTGTGCTGCAACTACAGAAAGGAGTGAGGGAACAGCTATAGAATCCCTCTGAGGTTATACGGGCTCAGAGAGGAGGTGCATCTTTCACTTTACATAATGTCACCTGAACTTAGACAATTTTCTTTCTGCAAAAGTCAGGATCACACTCTGGTCATACTTTCATAGCTCACTGTGGACTTTGAGTGGTGGAGATCTCTGAGGAAGCAGCATAGCTCCATGTCTCGAGCACATCCTCAAAGATTCACATTCTCTGTTTCTTCACAGAGTATATGAGAAGGCCTGACCTCCGAGCCAGCAGCCATTTGGTCACAGAGAATGAAGATGATGTGGTCTTGACCTGCGACACAAATGGACCCACTGTCCAGTGGCTATTCAATGACATGCAACTGAAGTTCACATACAGAAAGAAGCTGACTGAGGAAGGCAAAAGAATCACCATAGATCCAGTCAAGAGGGAAGATGCTGGGGTTTACAAGTGTATAGCCTCAAACCCTGTTATGAAGGTTGAAAGTCAGCCCCTTTCACTGCGTGTGCAGTATGAGTAACCTTCCTATCTTCCTCTGTGCTTTTGAGCTCTAAATTAAGTTTCTTTGCATTATTATAAATATTTGTCTGCAGATGAATAGTTCTTTAGAGATTTACATGAAGTCAATAAACACTCAAAAATATGAGCTGACATTGTCATTATTGTTGACTTAGGGTCTGTCCAGGTCAGGGTCAGGGCCTCTCTCTCACTTAGAGAGCAACCATGGCATTCCTTTTCTTCACAGTATTTCCGTAGTCAGTGTGTATTTGTTCATTGCAGGCACAACACACACGGATTCTGCTGACCAGGGTCCACATCAGCCCCTGACTTTAAATTTAATTAATCCTCCTGGTGTCTGTGTCTCATCTCTCTGGGAGGGTAGAAGATTAACTTCTGTGAGGACCTTTGAAAACATAAGGTAAAAACACAAACTGGGAAGATTTCATGAAATGCTTTTCTTTGCATTTCTTTTTTGTAAAGCCAAATAGCAAACAGGTGTCTTTGATTCTTTCTCTTTTTCTTAAAATCTTCTCAGCCTTCTCTTTCAAGGGTGTTGCATTCTGGCTCACTATACTAACGCATGGTCTTTATGAAAGTCTTTCTTGCCTCTTTAAATTTGTGTGATGCATCTTTCACTCTGAAATCACCTCCTTGTAATTAGCAGATCTCTCTCACAGTGCCCATCCTTCCCTTATTTTCAAACTGTCCAAGTTTTTTAAAATCTGGCTGCAATTTTCCAAGTAACTCTTTCTAGTTGTCTTGTCCTCCTTTTGAATTGGTGTCCACAGCCAAAAATGACCTAACTGCCCATATTTATCTCAGGATAAATTTGCCTTGAAGTGGCCTTTGTCTTAGAATCTGATAGAAAAGGCAGGTATGAACCTCTGCACCTCTGCAGTGGCCTACCCATTAATGGTATTTGCACTGTACATACATTTTTCACTCACCTTCAAGGAAAAGATTATGGAGGTTTGAAAATTATTCTGTCTTGAACTCTAGAAGGTCTAGTAAACATGCAGGCCCCTGTGACATCAGTCCCCAAAGACCTGTACTGGGAGAGACTGTTCTGTGCCTCCTGTGACCTGGAACTCAGGGCACAAATCAGTGTCTTCCTCTTTGATTTCTCTGTTAGGTTTACAAAGCCCACACACCTATCTTTACTGTATACAATCAGAACTTGGGAAATAAAAAATAAATCTCTTTCCAGATCCCCCTTTTCATACTACTTTGGTCCTCTGAGGCATTGGACTGAATCCTCTGGTCAGAGGTGGATTGTGGGTAGGCAGAGGTGTGCATACAGGGGGGTCAAGAAGAAATAGGATCTGCTCAGAATCCTTACGGGAAAGTATAAAGCATATGTGTTTTGGGTACTTGGAATTGTATGGATTAAAGAGGATTTAAGAAGGTGACACAGGAGAGTTTTATTAAGGAAGCTCAGAATGGGGCTGAGGAATACAAGTGAGGGGCTGACCTAATGATGAGGGAGGGGCCACTGGAGCTGGTGCAGTTAAGAGATGGGAGCCATTCTCCCAGACTAGGTTGGGTATGTGAGGAGAGACACAGAGTTGGAAAAAAAGAGCAACGTCTTGAGGACTCAGATTAGTGTTCTAAGATTAGCACAAGAGGGAAAACTGGATGTACTAGGAAACACATGTTATGAAACAGGAGACATGGGATAAGAATCAAGGGAGAGATGAGATGAGCATCCTGTTGGGGACTAGGATTCTGAAGAGCAATGAAAGTTTGTAAGATTGGGGACACCATGAGTACAGAAATTTCAGTCAGGAAGGGGGTTAGAGGGTGTGGTAGTCAGACTAGCAGAGTTGTTGCAATAGAGCCTGGTATAAAGGTGGGGAATGCAGGGTAGGCCTGAAGATACAGATGAGATTGAAGGTCAATGGTGTCCAGTCTCTATTTCAACCCAGTGGAAATATATGAAGCAGGCTCTCAAAGTGTGGTGTCCTAGGTGGTAAGCTTGCCTTCCCCAAAGTATATCAATTTTTTTTTGCATAAGGAGTGGTCTGAGTGCCACCCCTCAGACCACTCCCGTTTCCACATGGTCTTGGAGAACAGAATAACTAAAACTCAATCACATAACATGAGATGTGCCTCAGCTGAGTCAACAAGTAAGCCACGTTTTAGGGAATTTGTGTGTAAGTAGGTTGACAAGGTGCCTGGGGAGAGGCAAAAATATTCGCTGATGGTGTGTGTGTTTGGGATAGGGAATTCAGGGCCAGAATGGACTCCAGGTTGAGACTTTGATTTCTTTGTTGACAGTGACATTGAACTTCCTGTGATTCCATGATGAAAACTATATGACAGGTCCCTTGCTTAAACAGTAGGTGCTAGTCGTCTGGGCCACCTGCCCTTGTCTAATCCGATCTATCACTTCTATTTGTGATGGACACTGCTCTTTCCACTTGACCTTAACATTCTTGCATGCAATAGAACCCAAATCTGAGGAGGTCTGGCCACCTTGTGACATGGCATCCCGTATTTAGACAATCTGACTCCTCTGGGAGTTAAAAGCCAGTCAGGAGTTATCACAGTATTGCTGTAGAAGGCACAGCCTTGTCCTGAAGCCCAGAATTCTGAATGTCATTCTCTTAGTAGTCAAACCAGAGGTTCATTAAGCACCTCACATTCTTCTAACATTAACTGAATGGAGGTAGAAGCACAACAACATGTCTTTTACTCTGGAGGGTACGTCCAGCATTGCCCAGACTGTGTGGCAGACCCCTGACTGGTCACAGATGTGGATGTAATGCTTTTCATAAACTGCCCATCCTTGCAACTGATGTTTTCCCTGCTGTCACTGGTATCACTAATGTCATTGTCTGAAAAGTATCAACATTAGTAGGCATGCACTTCCACCCTTCAAAGCCCATGTGTTATTGAGACATTTAAAAAACTTGCCCTTTTAATTATTTCTAGCAAGAAAGCCTGTAGTTCAAACCATTAAGAATGACACTAGTAGCAAGTCTTTAGGGCTCTTATGACTTGAGTTTGGTGTGAAATTGACTTGGAGGATGAACACCTCCATTTGTCCTGCTGGGGAGGTTTAGCTTCATGGGTTCACACTCTGTGCAGTCACTAAGCTGCTGGTGGGTTTAATACTCTGCCTTCACCATTCTGAAAAGCTTATTGACTTTTCAACCAGGAGTCCCACATTCACTTGACACTGACTTTTTATGGTTTGGCTCCTAGGCATGACCTTGGGTTGGAAAAAATAGTTTGACTCTATGGGAACTGCCATTTAAAATGTGATCACCAGAGGACAGCACTAATGCAAAGTAACCAGGAGGGGCTCTGAAGGGATATGAGGAGTTTGGGGCTTTATCTACACTGTTTGTGTCCCTACTAGTGTCTAAGGAGTGGAACCTTTTCACCCTCACCTCTCCAGTTCACAGAAGGTAAGTTCTTCATCTCCGATGTACTTCAAGATTCAAATTTAAAGAAAATTCTGTTGGTGACTCAAATGGAATAAAATTAAACAGACACAATAAAGTCTGTGGTAAATAGTGGTCTTTTTTAAACTATATTTTATTGATTATGCTATTTCAGTTGTTACATTCCCCCCTTTATTCCCCTCTGCCCTGAACACCCCCTCCTGCCCCTCCCACACACATTTCCTGCCTTTAGTTCATGTCCATGCATCATACATATAAATTCTTTGACTCTACATTTCCTATACTATTCTTAATCTCCTCCTGTCTATTTCTACCTACTCTTTATGCTACTTATTCTCTGAACCTTTTCCTCCTCTCTCCCCCTCCTACTCTCCTATTGATAACCCTCCATGTGATCTACATTTCTATGGTTCTGTTGATATTGTAGTTGTTTGCTTAGTTTGCTTGTGCTTTTTTAATTTTAGGTGTGTCTGTTAATAACTGTGAGTTTGCTGTCATATTTTTGTCTTCTTTTTCTTAAATAAACGACTTTAACATTTTATATAATAAGGGCTTGGTGATGATCAGCTCCTTTAATTTGACCATATCTGAGAAGCACTTTATCTTTCCTTCCATTGTAAATGAAAGTGTTGCTGGATATAGTAATCTTGGATGTACATCCTTGCCTTTCATGACTTGGAATACTTCTTGCCAGTCCCTTTGTGCCTACAAGGTCTCTTTTGAGAAATCAGCTGACAGTCTGATAGGAACTCCTTTTTATTAACTGTCTTATTTTCTTTTGCTGCTTCTAGGATTCTCTCCTTCATTTTCATCTTGGGTAATGTAATTATGCCGTGCGTTGGTGTGTTCCTTTTTGGGTCCAACTTCTTTGGGACTGTATGAGCTTCCTGGACTTCCTGGTAGTCTATGTCCTTTGCCAGATTGGGGAAGTCTCTTTCATTATTTGTTCAAATAAGTTTTGCACTCGTGGCTGTTCTTCTTCCCCTTCTGGTACCCCTATAATTCAGATGTTGGAATGTTTAAAGATGTCCTGGAGGTTCCTAAGCCTCTCATTTTTTTTGAATTCTTGTTTCTCATATTTTTTGTTTGGTCGTTTTTTTCATTCTTCTGGTCCACTTCCTTGATTTGACTTCCAGTTTCCTTTCCATTACTATTAGCTTCCTGTGCATTTCCCTTAATTTTAATTAGTTTAGCATTCATTTGTTCCTCTAATTTGTGACTAAAATCAACCAGTTCTGTGAGCATCCTGATCGCCAGTATTTTGAACTGTGCATCTGATAGGTTGGCCATTTCTTGGTCACTTAGAGTTATCGGCTCTGGGGCCTTGAGTTCTTGAGCCATATTTTGGTCTGTTCATGCATGTTATGTATGAGGAGCGGAGCCCTAGGTGTTCACCAGGGTGGGGCAACTCTGTTGGTGGGTTGTAATGCTATATGTGGGAGCAGGGTGAAAGTGGGGCAATGGTGGTCTCCTCTGCTGCTTCTCGACACTGGGGCATACACGGTCTGTCTCACTGCTCACTCCTTAGTTAGTTGATATGCATGCGAATGTGTGACCGAGGTCAGCCTGCTGCCGTGCGCCCTCACTGGGTCCGCCCATTTTTACCCTACACCTGGGATCCACCCATGGCTGCCTGTGTGCCTGAGCCGGGGGATTTTTCCTGCCTGACCCTGCTCTGCTGCTGGCTTCTTCCCTCTTACCAGTCTAGCTTGAACGGTTTGTTATTGTTGGACTTCCGTATAGTTCAATTTTCTGTGTTTTGGCTGCGTTTTTGTTACTAAAACTTTGTTGTCTTTGCAGGAGTCCAGGACAAGTGCCTTTGAATGAAAACTTGTTCATTGGTCCTCTAAATGGCTCTTTGCATCTCCAGCCATCCATCTTGGACAGAGAACAACAATCCTACTTTTCACCACTGGTTGTTTTCTGTGTACTTTTGAGATCTGGTCCTACAGGTTGGGCATCCCACCTTAAAGTTTAGAGCCCACACTCCTGAGGGTGATACCGATGGCTGCTTAAATATCCCTCCTGCATTTCAGCTGCCATCCGTGGGCATCCAGCCTGCCCTCTTGTGTTTTCACTTCTCTCCCTACCAGTTCAATTGTGTTGAGGCTGATTCTTCTGTCCATCCCTGGTTGTAAGACTTCTCTCTCACTATTGTTTAGTTGTTTGTTCTGGGTGATTACTCCACAATTTAGTTGTAATTCCGGATTGGTCCTAGGAGAAAGTTAGTATACTTTCCACTCTGTCATCTTGGATTACCCTTATTTTTACTTTTTTTGAAGAAACTCCACACTGTTTTCCACAGTGTGGAGTTTCTATAACGATGAACTAGGATTTTCCTTTCTGGACATCCTCACCAGCATTTGTAGGTTGATTTGTTGATGGTAGTCATTCCGGCAGGTGGGAGATGGTATCTCATTGTAGTTTTAATTTGCATCTCTATGGTGATTGGTGACATTGAGCCCTTTTTCATATGCATATTGGCCATCTCATGTCCTCTTTGGAGAAGTGTCTATTCAGGTCTGTTAGCCACTTTTTAATGGTGTTGTTTGACTTCCTGGTGCTGAGTTGTGTAAGGGCTTCATGTAGCTGAAAATTGACCCCTTCTCCAATATGTTATTGTCAAATATGTTCTCCCATATAGTGGTTTCTGTTTTCATTTTGTTGATGGTTTCTTCTGCTGTGAAGAAGCTTTTTAATCTGATGTAGTTTCATTTGTTTATTTTTTATTTCTTCTCCTTGCCCTAGGAGACATATTGGAAAAAGTACTGCTGTAGGAGATGTCGGAGATTTCACTGCCTATGTTTTCTTCTAGTATTTTTATGTTTTTGCAACTTTCATTTAAATCTTTTATCCATTTTGAGTTTTTTCTTGTATGGTGTAAGTTGGTGATTTAGTTTCTTTTTTTTTTTTTTGCTTGTACCTGTTCCATTTTCCCAACACCACTTATTAAAAAGACTGTCTTTACTCCATTGTACAACCTTGCACCCTTTGTTAAATATTAACTTTTCACAGAGCAGAGGGTTGATTTCTGGGCTCTCTTCCGTCTCATTAATGTATCTGTCTGATCGTTTGACAGTACAAAGCTGTTTTGTTTTAAAAAGCCTTGTAGTATAGTTTTGTTTCAGTCATTGTAATCTCTGCACCTTTGTTCTTTTTTCTCAAGCTTTTGAAAGCCATTTGCATTTTTTCTTTTGGTTCCATATAGATTTTTAGGGTTTATGGTCTAGAACCAGGAAACATGCCATTGGTGTTGAGGTAAGAATTGCATTAAATAGGTAGATTCCTTTGGGTAGCCTGAACATTTTCATAGTGTCAATTCTTCCATTACATGAACACAGTATATACTTCTGCTGATTTGTATCTTTCTTTATTTCTTTTTCAGTGTCCCATATCATTCACAGTAGAGGTCTTTAGCTCCTTGTTTAATTGCTTTTTCTATTTACCTTAGATTTTTGTTGTCATTTGGTTTTTGCAATAGTAAATGGGGCTGTTTTTTAGTTTCTCTTTATGATAGTCAGTATTGCTGTATAGATGTATCACCAATTTCTGAATATTAATTTTGTATGCTTCTACTTTGCTGTTTGTTTTTTGATGTAGATGCCTTTTGGTGCAGTTGTAAGATTTTCTACATAGAATATCATGCAAAATACGATCAATGAGTCTTACTTCCTCCTTTCTAATTTGGTTGCAATTCATATTTTCTTCTTCAGTGATTGTTGTTGATAGCCTTTCCAGTGCTATGTTGAATATGACTGGTGAATGTGAATAACATTGTCCAGTTCTTGATTTTATTTTATTTTATTTTTTTTATTTAATTATTTTTCAAGTACAGTTTTCTGTCTATTACTCCCATCCCATCCCACCCCCCATCCTCCCCCCTCCCTCCCATTTCCACCCTTCTCAGTTGTTGTCCATGTATCCTTTATATAGGTTCCTCTAAATCCCTCCCTTATTTCCCCTGAAATTCCCTCCCCTCTCCCCTCTGGTCACTGTCAGCCTGTTCTCTATTTCAGTGTCTTTGGTTATATTTTGCTTGCTTGTTTGCTTTGTTGTTTAGCTTCCTGTTAGAGGTGAGATCATATGGTATTTGTCCTTCAACACCTGGCTTATTTCACTCAGCATAATGCTTTCCAGTTCCAT